>NC_090887.1:25762724-25775224 GCF_036669925.1 Montipora capricornis | reverse complement strand
GTCCTGAAACTTCCTTCTGATGTTCTTAAAAACTGTGTATCCATATTTATTTACTTTTACATCAATATTTGTTTTGCATAAAGCAAGCTAACAAAATCTGTATCTTGCTTGGTTCGCATTTGATAGCATTAAAATAGAATTTTCGGTCCTATGCTTCTGTTTAATACTGAGTGGTATATTTCTTAGGTCGCCCATCTAAATACTAACCCCGCCGGACAGGGATAACTTCAGCTTTCAACTTTTGTATACAAAGCTGTCAGATGCTGTCAGTGCACGCCTACACTTGTGGTGGAACGAAGTTTTATGATCAACATTTTCTTCAATCTCTCTGGGTTCAGTACTTTGCTAGTAACCACACGTCTTTTCAAGGGGCTATTTATCTAAGACTTCTACCATGGGGCTACAATGATATACAATACCTAAACAATATCGTGTACTGTTAGACCTGCATATTACGCAAAGACAACTGTCAACATGTCATCCCAGAAGACAATGTTTTTCATTTGCCATTTATTTTCTTCTATCTTTCTGGATTCAGTACTTTGCTAGTAACCACATGTCTTCTCAGGCTATTTACCCAAGATTTCTACCATGGCACTACAATGATAGACAATACCAAAACAATATCGTGCACTGTTAGAGCTACATATTACGCAAGGACAACTTGAATCTCCTGGAAGACAACACACAGCTCAGTTGACATTATGGAATAAATTGCTGTGTTACTTCACTACCACACGTAAGCAATGCGTGTCAACTTTTTTTTAAAGAGGACAGGAATTTCTTCTTTCTGTCAAATGATTAATTAATAGGCCGGTAGCCAGGTGTTTAACCTCAGAAAAGGATCTGTTTCGTCGTGCGAACGTGTGAGGACCTGTGAGCCAAAGGGCCTCTGCTGGTATGACTTCTGAGTGACCCCTTAAATGGTCTTTAATGACCCCTCAACTTGAAAAAAGTTGCCTGGAACGCTGCACGTACCACAGGCAACCCAGTGTACCCTCACAGAGGGTCTAGTTCTAAATAAAATGCCAGAGAGTCTGAGAAAACACCCTCCGCATTTTCCGATTTCATACTTACTACATGAGCAACTGCATTTTAATAATTTAGTTTGGCATTAAAATTAAGATAGACTTATTAGGCCCTCAATACACCATACAAAATTAGATATAATTATATGTGAATAGATAAAACAATATTAAAGAAAAATCGCGTCATCCGCCTTGTTTTATCAGTCGTGCAGTAGTCCACTTGACTTTCAAAAATGTAAGACAAAAGGTGTAAGAAAAAAAGTGTAAGAAAACGCAGTTTCTTTGCAACGTAATATGTACAAATAAAATTGGATAGAAATCTAAGTTACAAAAATACTCAATCAGTAAACAATGCATGAAATATAAAACTGAAGAAAAAAAAGAAGAAGAAAAGAAAGAGCTAACTCTATTCCTAAGTAAGCCTTATTTCCCGAAACCGAAATTAAGGATAAACAAAAGGAAATATGTAGATCATGCAATCAGGTAACCCAACAGATAACACGAACAGAATCCCAAGAGAAAGCCTCTGGAATAATGCTGGTGCGAAAAACAAAATCCCCGCTCAGGGCCTCTAAAAAAATAGGTAATTGTAATAAAATCCCTAAATGGGGCTTATGAGAACCCCGACTTTTGCAAAATTAACAAAATCATGAACAAGGGCCTTCGAGCGCCGCTGAAGAGAAGGCCAACTGGTTACATAATTACTCCGATGAATATGTAAAATGCCAGCCGTTAATTAAACCTTATTCTATATTTTGAATTAAAGTCGGATCTTTTGTTCAAGCCGTTAGGTTGGAGGGTGCATAGCTGCGAGCACCAAAAAGCCTCTCTTGTGAGTAAAACCTTATCCATATTATTAACGGTATAGTCAACAAATTTCTCAATGACAATGAATTCAAAGTCATACATATGTTGTTCTTTTTTTGTTAAAATGGACGGCCAATTCACAAGTGGCCTTGTTGGTCAACATGGCCGATTTAAGTACCCAAAATCTGACCTTGAATTTGTTCCATGTTGAGCCTACGCATTGAACCTTGCATCTTTTACAGGTGACTAAATAGATGACATTCTCCGACCCACATTTTAATTCTTGTCTAATAGAGTAAAAACGACCTGTGCATGCGCTATGAAAGATCTTATTCTCTACCAGATAATTCTTACATAGATCGCATTTGTTCCTAGCTACATTAAAACATCCCGCGGGAGTGTTATTATTATTGCTGTAAATGGATCTTTTAGGCCCTGCTAAGATCTATTTTATGTTTTTGGGTCTTCTGTAAGAGGGAATAATTGACCCCTTTGGGAAAATCTCGGAACGCAATGGCGATTCAGTATATAAGATAGGTAAATGAGGGTTATACAAAAAAATTGGTTTTATCAACGGAGTTGATAATGTAAATTGGCCACCGTACAGAGATTCTAGAATCTCTGTACGGTGGCCAATTTACATTATCAACTCCGTTGATAAAACCAAATTTTTGTATACTACTTCCCCACCGACGCAGCACCACAGTTTCTTTAGAAACTACCCCTTCATTCAAATGAGGGTTATAGTCGACTACAAGAGGAAAGACGATTTTTTTGTCTTTCGGTTTTCAGCCAAGTAAGTCTTCCCTGGGTAGAGCTTTGGCTTTTTCAATTTGCTTACTGACTTCCGATGGATTGTAACCTCTCTCAGCGAGATATGATCTAACTCTAGACGAGATCTAGACAAAATGCCGGTGCCACCGCCAGGTCGATCTGATTGCCGCGGAAAGCTCTTCAATAGATAACCACGAGAGGAAAGACTTGTGATACAAACCGAATCCAGGTTTGTCAGCCATGTTTCCGTTAGAACGCAGAAACCAATGTTATTGTCAACAGCATGGTCAATAATAGTTTCAGCTTTGATAAATCGACCTCGATACAAATGGCGTGTTTTGAATGGTTTTCAAAGAGTTTTCTTAGGAAAAAGAATACCGCTGACAGTTTTCAAATAAAGTGCAAAAGTGGGATTACGCAGGAATGAGCAAATTACGCGATCGTACGCGATTTTCAAGCCAATTTCACGTAATCGCGTTATTGTGTAAGGTAAGAAGCCTTGAACACCTAAGAATAAGAGACCAAAAAGGGATCTCGTTACCACGCCTGGAGATCGGATAAGCTTTCGAAGCAAGCCACGTGTAATAAGATAAGAAAAACCAAACTAACTAACCAAACTGTAACCACACTTTTATTTTCCTTTGAGCCACATTACACTTTACTAAATTTACAGTTGTCAATTGCACACTAGCCGCAAATTGTGGCCTCTAAAGTACAGGTTCAGTTTGTAATAAATAATGGAAAAGTGGAATATTTCATCTACCGAAACTGAGGCATTACTGGCTGTGGGGCTTAAACAATATATCGATGCCAGTAATTTTACGAAAAACCTTGACACATCTACCAAGTAATTCTCCCCGAATCGCCTGTGAGGCTCAGGGTCAGAAAGATAATTGAAGGGAGGGGAACGATGATTAAATTTTTTGTCTCCACTGAACTCATCTACTGAGCCCAGTAGGAAGTGGAGATTAACATGACTAGGCGCGAGAGTATCTATTTATCTAAAACAAACTCTAAAAAAATATGTCCTCTGTGCCGGGGGATATCCGTTCGCGTCGGTTGCAAAAAAATAATAATAATAATAAAATAAATAAAAATTGAAGTCTACTTAGGACGTGAGCTCCATTTGGTAAAGAAAAGCAATAGGGTTCTTCCTTCTTGAGATAGAATTGAACTATACTGTTGATAAAATTAAGTCGGTGACCCACCATCAGTGTAGATTTGATTTGTATACAAAGACAACTGACCAGCCGCAACCCAGAGACTTTCTCGAGCGAGGAAGAGAGAGGACCCTGGGAACGAGGATGTAAAATGGTCTATTTGTATATTAATTGCCAGAGAGTCTGAGAAAACACCTCCGCATTTTCCGATTTCATACTGTATTTTCCAAATTTAATTTGGCATCAAAATTAAGATGGACTTATGTGACCTGGTAAAATAAGTTCAATATCAATTGGGACATCGTCCTGTTTTCTTTCCCAGTTGCTGATGCTATTTTGTACGCGCAACAAATTCAATAAAGTTAAAGTTAAAGTTAAAGAAAAATCGCGTAATCTGCCGCGCAAATTGCTATCAATGCTGCGTGATTTCCGCAATTTTTCTCGTGAAACATCAGAAGCCTTGGGTGTAGGCACTATTTCTGGCCCCAAAATTGCTGAACATGGCTTTAATAGACCCTTTTCGCTTGTACATTTTGTTTTTCCAATACAGATCATGTGATAATACTCAGGAGGTTTGGTCCTTTGTTCTGTTCATAATGAACAAAACAAAGGCCCAAACCTCCTGATTATCACATGACCTGCATTAGGTAAACAAAATGTACAAGCGAAAAAGGTCTATTAACTGCAGTTAGTGAATTTATCTTCTGTAACAAATTCTAACTCCCTAGTCCCTGGTCCGTGAAGACCGAAAGCGAGATGCTCACGGCGGTGTCTAAGCTTTCATTTAAGGAGGGCAAGTGCAAGTACCAACAACTGAGCGAATTGACCTGTTGCGATGATCATGAAAGTTTATGGCTTTATTTAAGTCCAAACCGTCCCCCTCGAGGCTTGTCCTGCATGGTTGCTGCCTGCATGGTTAGCCCATGCATCCACCAAAGGCAGACGATATATCAATTCTCGATCATCTGTTTAAATCGCTTGCCCTGGATGAGTCTAAATATCCAGACTGTGGTTTTTTAATATCTGGCGATTTGAACCGATTGGACATTAACAGATTGTTGACACATTTTCACGTAAAACAAATCGTTAAGGTGCCTCCTCACAAAGATGCTACGTTAGACCTTGTGCTAACGAACATGCATGAATTTCACACTTCACCACTGGCCTTCCCACCGTTTCGTCTCTCAGACCACAGCGCTGTGGTGGCTTCTTCGACGTCTCAGAAAGTTAACATCAACGGCCAAGTTGTAAGGTAGCGATGGAGAGATATCTAAACAGTATTGATTGCCCATTGTTGTTCGCTTCGCTTGGGAGTTGTGAGGATAAGTGGGTCGTATTTCAGCAAGCTATCCTCAACAGAATTGATATTTTAATGCCTGCAAAGAAAGTGCGCGTGTTCTCAACCGACGCGACATGGATGATCCCGAGACTTAAGAACTTGATCCTGAAAATTTCAAAATGCCTTCACCAGCTACGGTACAAATTCTACTCTGTTCAAGCATTACAAAATTTTAGTAAACTGCGAGAGGAAAACTTGTGGAGAGATGTATTATGAGTTCAGGATACAACATCTAAAGGATGAACATCCTAAAAGATGGTTGGACGAAATGAAGGGTCTGAGTGGAGCAAATTGCAGACCAAGAATGGCGATTTGTGTAGTCAAATTAATGCGGATCACTTTTCAGACCTTTCCCAAGTGGAGCAGGCTAACTTCGTCAATCGGGCCTTCCTCGAACCGCTAGTAGTGGAATATAAGTTGCCACTTCTGCTTGAAAGTCTCTCTATAGCGAAGATTCCAGAGATCCTATGTGTTTCTGAAGAAACCCTTTAAAGGACGCTACTAAAAGTCAACCACACTAAAGCTGCCGGACCGGACATGATCCCTAACTGGCTAATCAACGAGTACGGCGATATCCTGGCCTTTCCGATTACGGCGATTCTAAATGCTTCAGCGCCTCCCATCTGTTAGGAAAATGCCGATGTCTCATCCGTGCCGAAAACGAAACCAATTCTGGATCTGAAGAAAGATTTAAGACCTATTTCTCAAACGCCTTGTATCTCTTAAGTGGCAGAAGACTTCGTTGTAGACGACTTTTTCAAGCCTGTTGTATTAAACGTTATTGATAGTAGCCATTATGGGGCAGTCCCGAAATCGTCAAGTACTTTGACTTTGATAACCATATTGCGTACATGGTCCTTGGAGACTGACAGAAACGGAGCGACTGTAACAACTCTACTTTTAGATTATCGGAAGGCGTTCAATGTAATAGATCATTCTATATTAGTCAACAAGTTACGTAATTTAGCCGTACCACGTAGCATAATTAACTGGATCATTGATTTTCTGTCTAATCGATTACAAAGAATCAAACGAGCAAAAAGCTGTTATTTTAAGTGGGGCCCAATCCCCTCCGGGGTACCACAGGGTACCAAACTGGGCCATGGCTTTTTGAATTGATAATAAACGATTTAGATGTAAAAACTCCACGTTTATGGAAATTTGTTGATGACACAACAGTATCCGAAGTCGTTCCGAAAGGGAATACCAGTAAGGCATAGAGTATAGTTAATCAGGTTATTGAGTGGTCCCATGTGAACAGAGTGCAACTCAACCATGATAAATGTAAGGAGCTCCGAATTTCCTTTGCCCGGAACCTAGTTGAACTGGATGCGGTTGTTATCGATAGAAAAGAAGTATAAGTAGTAAGTAACGGACTTACCATAAGTGCCAACCTAACTTGGAATGTGAGCATTGAAGAAGTAGTTAAGAAAGGTAGTAAGAGATTATATTTCCTAGTAAAGCTCAGACGCGCGAATTACAGCCAACGGATCTAATTCTTTTCTACAATACGTGTATAAGGTCCGTAATTGATTACGCAGTTCAGGTATTTTATAACGCCATGCTGCAATTTCTCATAAACGAGCTCGTTCGCATTTAGAAAAAGGCGATCTCAATCATTATTCCCGGCAAGAGCTACAATAACACACGTGAGATTCTTGGTGTAACACCAATGGTGGATAATTTTGATTCGTTATGTGATAAGCTTTTCCATAGCATCGCAATCCGATTAAGATCATAGACTAGACAGCTTACTTTCACCATTATATAAGAATTCAAAGTACAATTTAAGAAACCATAGTCGTTATAGTATTCCTCATATCCGCACCAATAAGCCGAATGAAAGAACTGTTTTATACTTGCCATGGCCCGCCAAGAAAATCGAATTTTATAGGTAAATTTTTATTGGTGGAACTTGTAACAATCATTGTAGGTTATTTTCCAAATTATATATCATAGTTGCAAGAAATGTAATTAAGGTTTTATTATAATGGTTATTGTTTACTACTTCTCTTTTAGAAAAGTTAGCATCTACATTATACTTTGACTATTATTGCAATTTTTATAAATTTTAGTGTTCAAGTGAAGCTATGATCTTCGCAGTTACGAACGCAATTTTTACAATTGCGCAGAGAAGCCTGAAAAATTCAGGACTTCAACGGGGTTTGAACCCGTGACCTCGCGATTCCGGTGCGCACCGGAATCGCGAGGTCACGGGTTCAAATCCCGTTGAAGTCCTGAATTTTTCAGGCTTCTCTACGCAATTGTAAAAATTGCGTTCGTAACTGCGAAGATCATAGCTTCACTTGATTTCATATCCGCAGTTCATATGATTCATTTCATATACCATTTCATCATTAAATTTTAGTGTGTAAACAATTGCGTAAATCAGCCTGTGGGCTGCAATGTGATATTAATAAACACCTGATTTCCTTCACTTTGCTTTACTTTTTTAGATTTCGTTGTTGATATAATAAATAGATTTCGATGGTGATATAATAAATAGCCGCATTAGTGGCCAAATAACGCCAAAATTGTTTATAGCTGATTGTCTTTTTTTCCGGATTTCGACGTCTTAGCAAACTAGTGATCACTAGCAATGTGCACAGCTTTCACTATTTATCTACCGGGGAAAAATATCGACATACATAAAATCATTACTCGAACATACCGGCTAATTAATAATAACAACTTTATTTAATTGTCAATGGATTAAGCACAAGCGCACTAATTGGGCACAACAACCTCCTTGCTTTTCTTATGTTAATGATGTTGTTCTCATGCTAATTTGTACTAATTTGCATAAGAAAAGCAGTGTAGTTTTTATCAAAACAAGGTCAACTCTCCAGCCTCACTTTCATTTAAAGGTCAGGTAACTTTGCACACAACTGTAAAATGGTCAAACTCGTTTCCAGGGTCCTCTCTCTTCGTCACTTGAGAAAGTATCCTGGTTGCGGCTCGTCAGGTGTCTGCTAGATTTTAGCAGATTCCAGAAAGATAATTGAAGGGAAGGGCATGATAATTTTTGTCTCCGTTAAACTCATCTACTGAATGCGAATTTGATTTTTATACAAAGACACGTAACCAGGGAACTTCCTCGAGCGAGGAAGAGAGAGGACAATGGAAACGAGGATGTTTGATTGTCTATTTTTAAATGAAATGCCTGGAGTCTGAGAAAACACCCTCCACATTTTCTGATCTAATACTTACTACTTGAGCAACTTCATTTTAATAATTTAAATTTGCATTAAAATTAAGATTGACTTATAAGGCGCTCAATACACCGTATAAAATTAGATATAATTACATGTGACTAGGTAAATAAGGATCAAAGAAAAATCACGTCATTTCCCGCGCCATTTGCTATCTATTTTTTTTCGTGAAACATCAGAAGCCCTGGTAGTAGGCACTATTTTGGCCCCACCTTTGCTGAACATGCATTTAATTCACTGCGGTTTTTATAGATTTCGTTGATGACATAATGAATAGCAACACGGGTGGCCAAATAGATTAGTTGTCATTTTTTCCGGATCTCGATGTCTCAGCAAACTAGTGAGATCACCCGGAAAGTGCACAGCTTTCATTATTTATCAAGACCGGGGAGAAATACCGACATAAATAAAACCATTACTAAAACGTACCGGCTAATCAAGAATTCCTTCGATATCTTTCCATTTCCAATACTTGAAAAGTGACGACTGATGGTGTCAGTAGCGATCAACTGGTTTATATTGTTGTTATAATAAAATTAAGTGTCCTTCTTCATTACAAAAATAGGGATGCCACGCAAGGTCTACAAGGTTACGTTGTACCAAAATAAAAAATAAAATAAATAATAAAAAATTGTAGTGGAATGACCTTTAGTTAAAGGCCAAAGTCCAAATACAAATTCAATGAAGAGTTGAAAGAGTTATCAGTTACAGTTGAGATTTAATTTAAACAGCTATGAGCAAATTATTAAGTGACTCATACAAATCTCTATACAGTGACCAGGTGCATCTCTTTGTATCTTTTTGACAGTTTATTTCGAGCAATAAACTTACATATCGTGAAGGGATGTCAGTCATGAGAACATCTTTTCAGGGAGTTGAGTTATTTATTGTTATGAAGATGTATTATATGACTCGCTCCGTGAGCAGGCAAGATGAACCAAATCCTGTGACGGATTGGCGGGCAAGATGGAGCTATCGTGCCAGCTCGGGATTTCTCGCTTGGTCCCGCAAGATCAAAGATCATTTTTTGGTGTTTTATCCCATTTAATCCTTTACTGACCAAGCTCGTCCAGTCAAGATGGCTGGATATTGGCCTCGTTCTCGGTCTATGAACACGCAAAAAAGAACTTGGCGGATATCCAGCCATCTTGACCTCACGCTTTAGTTGGTCAATAACATGAAAGCATGGAACGTAATGTATAAGAAACCTTCTGCAAAACTAAGTAAAAGTAGGTGGAACCTCAAATCAAAAAGAAAATATAGGACAGTTTGCTAGTTTTGAGACAATAAAAGGAAACATAATAATGACGATAATAATAATAATAATAATAATAATAATAATAATAATAATAACAATAATAATAGTAATTATGATGATGATGATGATCATAATGATAATGATAATAATATGAAATCAAGAATACTCCAAATATGGTGAACTTTTCTCACAGAAAAAATGAAGTTTTTTTCATAACCAAATGTAGCCTGTTCCAGGCTCTCAGATAGTCGAGAAAACCAAAAGAACTGCGTGTGAAAAGCGAGTGGGGGCTTGGGTCGAGGCGACGCAAGAGAGCCTGTAAGCATCTCTTTAAATTCTTCATTCCGGTATACCAGCTCCTGGTATACCCTCTGATTGGTCAATTTTGACAGTTTACATCAACACTTTCGTCATCATTTCGATTCACGCGCGGAGCACGAAAGAAAGAGGTCAACTCTGTCGCCGAGTGTCTTAAAGTATTCCCAAACGTACGTACAAGCCCTCAGATTCGAGCAAAAGTTGTGTCTGTTCAACTTTAAAAAGTCGAAAAAACGATCCGTTTGCAATGCTTCCAACTGGTTTTGGTAAAAGCATAAATTTTCAGTTACTGCCGCGCGTTGCGAAAGCGCTTCAATGTTGTGATACGACATCTCTCCACACCGCTTACAATATAGTATCACCGGGTACGATATATAGTTCGCACTTGACACAACTATTATGTCCCCTGCACGCCACATTTGTTAGCATTCAACGGCGCTCTCTGAAAACTCTGACGAACGAGAAAAATACAATATTTTGTTATTTTTTCTTATGCAAATACTCGGCTGCGTATTCGAATTCACCAGCTAGGATCAATGAAATTTCTGCCCTCATCGCCTTCGAAAAAATGAGAGCAAAAAGAAAAAAACACTTTGAAAGAGCGCAAAAATTTGCCGAAAACAGGCTTGTATTTCCGTTGTATGTCTTAAAGCTTTAAAAGGTCAAGCGATTTCAGGAAGCGAAGGTGATGGCTACGTGTCTGTATACTGAAAATGCAATTAAAGCCATCCACATGAAATATCAATCATTCACATTCATTATCGGTTGTCCTGATGCATCAGAGCTGAAGTTTATTGATGAGACCATCTTATCATCTAGGCCAGAAACTTCAATGGTCGGGTTTCTGTTTTCCTTGGAAAAGTCAACAGAGCGTCGGGAACTCGCAGCTTTCGAACTGGTCGTGTCTTTTGGTCGAATTTGCTAAATCTCCCGTCGGTGATTTCCTTGGCACTCGTTTCCCGGTTGCTTTGACAATGCCTTTGTTCGCTTGTAAAGTTATTTTCCTAAAAGTGCCTTAAATTCTGGCTAACGTACTCGCACAAGTGAGAATTAACGCATCACCTCTGAACAACAATAAAAGAATCGCGCTTGAACTTGCGTGGGACCACACAATGCCGCCCTTTTTCAACACTTTGACATTGACATTTTGACATGCGAAAGGTTTTTTGCAAAGTGGGCGGAATGAAGAATTTAAAGAGATGCCTACAGGCTCTCCCGCCTCGCCTCGACCCAAGCCCCCACTCGCTTTTCTAACGCAGTTCTTCTCGTTTTCTCGACTATCTGAGAGCCTGGAACAGGCTAAACCAAATGCAGTTTATAGAAATAAAGTTTTTCTCCAGCATTGATTAAGAAAATTCCCCCGAACGTTTCATTAAAAAAAAAAAAAAAAAAATCGAAGTGTGAAGAGTTCTCACGTAGTATTCGGAATCAGTTGACATTCTCGATAATCTGAGAGGTCTAAAAGTCGGAAAAGTACTGTTTGAGAAAGATAAAATCATTACTCGAACCTACAAATTGCGAATTCATTCTTCAAAGAGGCAGCAATTACTGTTGAGATTTCATTTAAACAGATGTGAGTCGCTTATAAAGTAACTCAAACAAACCGTGTGGAGTGACCAGGAGCATAGCTATATAATTTAGTCACAGTTTATGTAGAGCAATAAACTTACAGCTTTTGTAGACTTGCGAGTCCTGAGAACATCGTTTCTGGGAGTTTAGTTATTTTATTGCCATAGAGAACTCTAGAAATAAAAGTAAAAGAAACCTTCTTCAAACCTAAGTTAACGTAGAACTAATTCATCTTAATTCTACCTTTAAAATTATTTTCAGAAATTCGAATTAAACGAGAACAGTGATATTAATTCCGATTTAGGTTTTATAAAGGCTCATTCCAAGTACTCGCCGATCACGGTCTTACCAAGAATCCATCGCCCAAGAATAAGATTTATCCAAATTGGCCTACTCCCCATCAGCGATAGAAAGGTGTCTATTTCTAAACCTAGTTTCGCGGGAAATTAAACAACAAACCAAATCGGCTAACTCAATGTTCTACCCAATTCAAACCCTTTAGAAAAATATAATTTAGAAAAAAAATTGTGCCCGAGGTCTCGAGTACTGCCCTCAGGGTAACTTTTTTTTCTTATCTGGACCGACCTTGGCCCTTGGCCGGTAAATATATCTATTTTTTCCTATGGTCAGGAAGCAGGTGCGAGGGGGAGAGAAGCCTTAAAAATCGTCTAAAGTATAAGAAAATTATCGCCTGTCCTCACACTGTCTCCAGTTGTTCTCATGCTAGTTTGTACTAATTAGCATAAGAAAAGCAGTGAAGTTTTTATCAAAACAAGGTCAACTCCAGCCTCACGTTCATTCTTTGCACACAACTGTAAAATGGTCAAATTCGTTTCCAGGGTCCTCTCTCTTCCTCTCTCGAGAAAGTATCCTGGTTGCGGCTCGTCAGGTGTCTGCTAGATTTTAGCAGATTCCAGAAAGATAATTACAGGGAGAGGCATGATAACTTTTGTCTCCGATAAACTCATCCACTGAGTGCGAATTTGATTTTTATACAAAGACACTTAACCACAATGGAAACGAGGATGTAAAATG
>NC_090887.1:25712724-25725224 GCF_036669925.1 Montipora capricornis | reverse complement strand
GGAGAAACGTGTTAAAACACAAGTTAAAAAGAAGAGGGCTGAGGCAATCACCTTGAAGTACGCCACGACCAATAGATATAAACGGAGTACGAAATTCATTGGTAATTATAGAGGTTTTGAAATCAGTGTACAGACTTTTAACCAGAGGTTTGACATGATCAGGGATGTGGTGGTAATCAAAAGCAGTTTGAATCAAATTGTGATGAACTTCACCAAAGGCGTTTTTGAGGTCTAGGAGAGTAATGACAAGAGAACGCTGCTTGGTACGAGCTTTGTTAATGATGTCAGCCATTTGAGCAGTATGCTCAAAAGTTCCTGAGAGACCAGGTGTAAAACCTTTTTGAATTTCATGTTCAATATAATTATTAGCGGCAAGGAAGTTGAAAATGGCATTACGAAGGCACGAGGTAAAAACCTTTAAGGGCACAGATTGCAGAGTAATTGGACGAAAGTTGGCAGGGTCATTAACGTTTCCTTTCTTGTGGATGAGGATTGTGCATAATAATAATAATAATAATAATAATAATAATAATAATAATAATAATATCGCTTTGATGATCCATACGATGTTTTTGAAATTCATATTTAATCAATACATGTTTCGGATGAAACATCATCCATCGTCAGTTGACAAATGAGAAATAAACTAAAGTTGAGCAATAAATAGTGTAACAAAGTGAGATATAACATGAATAATTAAGGATGAAGGCGAGAACAGAATAAAAAACACCCAACCACGAAACAAAACAGAAAAAACCAAACTGTTTAGGCTAAGAAAAGAAACTAATTAGTATGAAAGGGATAAATTAAGATGTTTGACTTGGGAATTTAGAGATGGCTGCTCCCAAAGGATATGCATGGCTTCTTTGATTTTCAATTGGAAACGTGTGGAAGCAGAGTCGAGGATTTTAAAACAGTCTTCTGAACACCGGGAGCGACAGTTTTCAGAACCTCTCAAGTGCTTAAATATGTGGGAATGTTTGTCGGAGGCGAGATGTTCACGGATGCGAGTGGCGAAATGTCTATTGGTTTCACCAATATAACAGGCATTACAGCCTGCACATGAAAACTTATATTCGCGATCGTAAACCCGCAGGGATAGGATCCTTCGCCCCAAACCAACTCCTAATTTTAAACGGGGTGAACACCAACTTAATTTCCAGGTCGCTGCAAAATTTGTTGACTAATTTCTTAATTCTGCGTTTTGTTATGATGGAAAAGGGACCGATGTACGGTAATTTAAAATACAGACAATTGTCCTTCCGAGCAACACTCTGAGAGGAATCGGAAGTAAAGTAATTGTTGAGAAATTTTCTAACAACATTCTCGATAACGCTAGAAGGAAACAAATTCTTCCTTAATGTTTTGGTAAGGTTGCTTATGTCCAAGTGAAAACCAGTCCAAGTATTATTAATTTTAAATACTCGGTCAACCAGAGTGCGAACTAGTCCTAATTTGTAACTGAAAGGTACAAAGCTGTAATAATTGGTGAGAAGACCGGTGTAGGTCTTCTTGTGGAAAACCGAGGTAATAATGCCCTGATTACTATGGTTATCTAAAAGCACATCTAAGAAGGGAAGCTTGAGGGTTTCTTCTTTCTCCATAGTAAACTTGATGTTAGGATGCTGGCTGTTGATATAACTGAAGAAAGATAAAGCATCCTGCTCGGTATTAAACAAAGCAAAGGTGTCGTCAACATATCTGCGGTAAAACTCGATGCCTGAATTGTAATTCTCTAACCAG
Organism: Montipora capricornis; assembly: GCF_036669925.1. Taxonomy (NCBI): domain Eukaryota; kingdom Metazoa; phylum Cnidaria; class Anthozoa; order Scleractinia; family Acroporidae; genus Montipora; species Montipora capricornis. The sequence continues at coordinate 25,723,481 of NC_090887.1, read as the reverse complement.
CGTTTCTCATGGTGACCCATAAAGAGATTAGCTAATACAGGAGCAAGCGGGGAATAATAATAATAATAATAATAATAATAATAATAATAATAATAATAATAATAATAATAATAATAATAATAATAACAATAATAATAATAATAATAATAACAATAACAATAATAATAATAATAAATAATAACAAAGATCATAATGATAATGATAATGATAATAATAACGATGATTATGATAATGATAATAATAAGAAACCGAGAGTACTCAAAATATGGTAAACGTTTCTCACAGAAAAATGAAGGTTTTTTTCATAACCAAATACAGTTTGCAGAAATAAAGTTTTTCCTCCAGCATTGATCTAGGAAATTTCTAGGAACGTTTCGTTAAAAAAAAAAAAAAAAAACACTCAAATTGTGAATTGTTCCCGCGTATTATTCGGAATCAGTAGACGTTTTTGATGATCTGAGAGCCTCTCCAATTCGGAGACGTGCTGTTTGGGAAATATAAAATCATTACTCAAACCTACAAATTTCGAATTCCTTCTTCAAAGGGTTATCAATTACTGCTGAGATTTCGTTAAAACAAATGTGAGTCACTTATTAACTAACTCAAACGAATCTCTGAGAGTGACTAAGCTATGGTATATAATTGTGTGACAGTTTATGTGGAATAGCAGTTGTAGACTTGTGAGTCCTGAGAACATCGTTTCTGGGAGTTGAGTTATTTTATTGTGATAGGGAGATATAGAAATAAAAGTAAAAGAAACCTTCTTCAAAGATTAACTTAACATAGCACCAACTTCTTCCCAGATCCCATTCAAATGGGCGTGTGAGTCACTTAGTATAACTGGAGCGACCAGGGGCATAGCGATATATCTTTGAACGATTAGTTGGGGCACTATACTTACAGCAGTTGCAGACTTGTGAGCCCTGAGAACACCTTTTCTGGGAGTTCACTTATTTCATTGTTAGAAAGCCATCTAGAAATAAATCCATGGAAAGCAATGCATAAGTAAAGTTTGCAAAGTACGTTTGTTAAGGTAGTACTAATTTATCTAAATACTACTTTTAAAGGCATACTTGGCAACATTGCAAAACTCTATTTGAGCGAGATTAGGTTGTTGAAAAGTATTAACGTATAAATTTCACCATGTATATAAAGGAAAATATGGTAGCAAAGCAAATTTATTAATGACTGACACAGATTCATTAGTGTATTGAATGTCTACAAAGGATCTCTATAATGATATACGAAGACCTTGGTATATATTCTAATTATTCAAAACGTCATCAATCTGAAATACCAACTGGAAGAAACAAAAAAGTAACAGCAATGTTTCATTTCTCAATTAATTGCTAGTCTTAAAAAAAAAAAAGAATCTGAAAATCTAAAACAAAATGCAAAGAAACAATAATATGAAATCAACAGTACCAAAACCAAGGTAAACGTTTCTCAAATAAGATTGAAGGTTTTTCAATCGAGTTCGTTCGCAAAAGGCGTAAAGACTCTCCTTTAAGGTGATTCCCTGGTTTTGCATTGCGCATTCCTACTGCGCACGATTTTTGCGTCATCAGCACGCGCACATGAGCGCGCGCGCGTACAAAACATAACGGATTTCCCTCAAACTAAGCTCGATAGCAAGATAAAAGCTCCTTTTCTCTTAAACGAGCACGGTGACCCCCACTTTTTATTTTATAAATTCAATGAGAACAATATCCGCAATAACTGAGAAAAAATTTGGCAGAAATCTATAGCTACTTTTTTGGCAAATGAAATAAATGCTACAGATAGAGACGTAACGGGCCCAGCAGAGCAAGTCCAAATTATGTTTCCTTTAAAGGATAAAAATATCAATTAATAATGCAGGGTATTTGAAGCCATTTTTTCTGGGACGTAGATGAATAAGCAATCAAAGAAAGTCGAACTCTGTGTGATATAGCACGCCGCATTGAAAAATAATCGATCTTGTTTGTTGTGCACTGAGATAGCCAAAAGTCACCTAAATAACCATATTTGTCAGCATCGTGGCATGAAAACAAGCACGGTGACCCCCTCTTTTTATTACCTTTTTAACATCTCCTTGTACTGTAATGTCATCATACCAAGTTTCATTGGAAATCTATGACGGGTTCTTTTACCCGGGAATCACCTTAATGAAACCCTTTTTAACGCTGAGAGGGTGGCATGAAGAGAAATGCGTGTACTGGAACATTTCTATGATTTTAAAATAAGTTTGGACATCAAGTGTTTGGTTTAAGCTGAAACGAGGTCCTTTAAAGACTTTGACATTTCGCAAGTGAATTTGATCGTGGGGTGGAATTGGATAGCAAAATCAACAAAGCTGTTAATTTCGTGTTTGCTTATGGTCCACACTGAAAAAATGTCATCAATGAAATCTTTTCCAGATAATAGGTTTATGAGGGCTGGATAAAAGTAGTTCTTTCTCGATGTGAGCCATAAAGATGACTGAGAAAGCTACTGCCATATTTTACTGCCCATTTCTATACCGTGGGTCTGTAAATAGTTTTCACCATTGAATTTGAAGGAGTTTTCCTTAAGAATCGGTTTCACGAGGTTCCCAAGAATAGATGTGGGGATGGGTGGATTTGACTGATAGTATTCTTCATAATATTGGCAGATGACCTCCATTCCCTCTTCCCGTGGGATGTTGGTATATAGTGAACAGACATCGAGTGAAGCAAATATTATTTCGTTTTCTGGAAGTTGCGTGTTTTCAATGAACCGGACAAAGTCTGTGGTGTCTTTGATATAGGACTCTTGTTTTTTTAGCAATAGGTTGTAAAAGCGAATCGATGAAGTTTGAAATACGTTCTGTAGGGCCACTACTACCGGAAACTATCGGTCTGCCGACTGGATTTGCTTTATGTATTTTTGTCAGTGTATGGAATTCCGGTATTCTGGGTGGGTTCTGGCTTTGATTGAGCCATTTGAAAGTCATTGCCTCAATATGGTTGTTTGTATACAGTGCATTGACTATGTTGCTGACCTTCTTGGCCGTCGAGGACTCTATAGGATCTTGTAGAGGGGTGTAAAAGTTTGTGTCACAGACTTGTACGTTGCCCTCTCGGATTTTGTCTTGCGTATCCATGACGACTGTTGTAGTCCCCTTATCAGTTTTTAATGTTCACCTTTTTATTTGCGCGTAATGCAGATATTGCTCGTCGTTCTTGTGCTGACAAATTGCCTTTAGCATTGCTAAAGGATATTGAATCAATTTCTAGCCTAGTGCGTTCCAGGTAGCTTTCAAGTGCCACAGAAGGTTGTAGTGGTGGTTGCCACGTTGATTTTGACATGGGACGGGTGAAGGTTGCTTCCGTGGTTAGCAAAGTGGTATTTTAAGGGCATGTTTTTGGTGAAGTTGTTAAGGTCTTTTAACAGACGTTTGTGCAATATTGGTTTCGGGGAAGTGGGAATAAATTTCAAGCCCTTTGATAGCAAATTTTTGTCATTTTCAGTAAGAGATATATTCAATAGATTTTTGATTAATCTATCGTTATTTCTTTTGTATTGATTTTTATTTGCTTTGCGTTTGAGAAGTCGCTTTTAATTTTTGCTAAGGTGTCGCACATTGTTGGCGCGGTAGTAGTCAGTGAAAGAGACGTTTGGATTAATTTCAATTCTTGTTTTATTTTTGTTCTTAGAAAATACATTCATGAGAGCACTGAGTTCGTTCAATTTCACCTTAATAGTGCTCAGTTCCTTTTTCCTTTTTTTTTTTTTTCTTTTGGCTGCTTCTGGCTTGTCGCCGTTTTTTTTCTAGCTGAGGTTGGTTCTGGACAGAGATCGGCTAGTCGCTGACTGGATTCTCCTCAAGACGTTTTCTCGCCTGAACTGATCCGATAACATTTGGTCCAGCTGTTTCTTGAGACTAGAAATTGTCTCAGGGTCTGCGCTGGAGTTCTTTTCTTGCTGCTGGATCAGGATCTGGAGAAGTCTTGTTCTGCTTTTTGGCAGATTTTGTTGAACGCCATATTGAACTGCTCGTCGGGCCTGTCGGGCCTTGGCCGGCACTGGAGACCCACTGGACAGGATTTCCTGTCGACGAAATCTTTAAGGACAGACAGCGATCGTAGGCTTTTTGCGCGTCTGGTTTCGAGTGAAGCAGTTCTGTTTCTCAGCTGGTTGAAACCCTCAGTCTGTTATATACGCTTGGGGGCTGGTGCTGGCTGCGAGGAAGGTATTTCTTCTTCTTCTGAGTCGGAGAATATCCGTTTGGCTGGAGTCTTAGTCGGAGAGATTAATGGTGGTGCCTGGCTGTCTCTCATTTCTGCAAGGATTGCTCCGAGTACATCATCGTTCACGTTGGTCATGGTGTTTTTGATAGGTTTGCTGCAAAGAACGTTATATCAGGTTGCAAGACCGGTTTCGGAATACAGAGTGGATTTCTTCTTCAGTTGCGTGTTCTAATCGGTGCGAGCAGGTTTAGACCAAATCTTCGTTGAAAGTGCTTCTTTTATAGTCCTGTGGGTCGAGTCCGTCGTTTTAAGCGACCAATGAGATGACAAGGAATTTCGATCCGTTTCGCATTGTTTGGTCAATTGATCAATTAGAGCCAAGTCGTATGCAAATTTGAGAATCGAAAGTTGTCAACTCAGGTGCGTTGAACTGAAAACTCTTGTGATGAATCGCGACTGTTGAAATAACTTAAGTGGTTGAAATTGTCAACCAAGGTTGAGGAGTTCTGATTAGTACAGTGGCGGTGTAATATTGTCAATAAAGTAGTTGTGGTATTGTTACCTTCCTTACCGTATATAACTCCGTTCAGTTTTTATAGACGAAAGAAATGGGGCTTCAACTTGACGTGGTCTAAGAGCCCGTGGTCTTTCTATTTTGCGATTTTAAGAGATAGTAGGTGCGTCACAGTTTTGTAATGCTTTGTCGCGGAATGTTCTGGAAGTTTTGGCAGCTATTCAGCTGATGTGGACCTGCTATACCCACCCACCCATATACTCAGAGAGGACAGCCACAACACCGGGATCTTCATCCCCTACTCTTCTCGAATAGTGTGTGGGCTCTTTAACGTCCCACAGAGAAGTAATGAACATGGAAGATATTGGTGAGACGGGGCCTACGATTTATAGTCCTTATCCGAGAAGACTTGAAAGTCTCACCATTTGCGGATGTAATTACAAAGCCAGCACTTTCTACTCAGTTATTTAAAGACCCTGAGTGTTGGTCCGGCAGGCGTCGAGCTCACGACCTTCCGCACGGCAGCCCGGTGCTCAAGGGTTCCAAGAGTTTGCTTGGTTTAGATGGTTTCAAGTTTGAGAAGAAATTGAAGCTTTAACTAGAAAGTCCTTGATTGATTTGTCCTTCCTGTAAGCGACAATAGGAGCATTAGGAAATATGGGCGCAAGTTTTAGGACGTTAGAAATTGAAACCAGTTCTTCATAAGGATTTCTTTGAGTTTAGGTACAGCTGGGATGAAGGTAGTAACGAACGGTAAAATGTTTTTGGATGTCTTTGTTTTGTTTTTTAAATCTTTATTTCACGATCAGAAAGCTACCTCTGCCAGTGTTTTATCAATTAGCTCGCGTGGGTAGCCTCGTACAAAGAAGCGATATTATTGTGTTTCGAGTAAAAAGCCAATCTAACGTGACGACATAAATTGCAGCAAAAGAAAAATAAACATCCCCTTTTCACTTTTGACCTTTGGCTGTTGAAATGCAAAGCACTTCTTCTGTCGTGCAAAAACGATGAGTGATTTGTCAACTACGTGTGAGGCGAATAACAAAGAGCGTAAGAGTCTACCTTATGACAAAGGGATACAGAAATCCCTGTAGACTCTGAACAAGCTTTTCGGAGCAGTTGCGCAGACTGACTACAACGGTGGTTTAGTCTTTCTGCGACGCAGTCTATTAGCACGGGACTCATACACCGACCGACCTATATTTGCTATTCATACGGAATGGTTGTCATGGTTCAATAGAGTGTTTTCACGTGACGTCACGGTTTGAGTTCCTAAACGGAACGGCGGCCATGTTGGTGTCCCTAACTGATCCTCCTTGAAATAAGTTCTTTTATCAAGCAAATTTTTTTTATTCGTTTCGGTGGAAAAACAAGGTTACTGATCACGTGAGTGAAAAAACTTAATAGCACAGGGGAAGTCTCACTTCGTCTTTAATTATTTTATCTACAGTTCATCAGCTATCAAACAACGGCATTGATGCATATTTAATTTTACGAAATACCTTCTTCGTTCGATGTCACCGGCCATCTCACCAGACATGCGTTTCTCGAATTTTAGTCCAAGCAGCCATTTGAAATAGCGCTGATAAACAGAATTTATGTGTTTATGTTCGGAATTTGCATTTATGGCCGCAGTTTGATCCTCTAGGGATTTTACGCCACATCTCGATATTTGAGCCTTGTCGCCTCTCGCGTTAGTCACTCGACACAGCCAGTTTTACCGCTCGCACCTTGCCGAGCTTAATTTTGTAGTATGGGAGACGAGCCTGTTACAAAGCAAGATCTTGATAGTTTCAAAGATTTCGTTGTTAGTCAGCTCGCCCTTCACAAATCAGTTATTTCGTCCGAGGTACAGAAATCGCAAGAGGTTGCCTCAGCCGCCCTTTCTTCTTCTAATTCTTTGAAGGAACAGCCGGAGATCAAGTTTAGTCACACCGGCAACGAACGTAATTTCAAATTTAACGGTCAAGTGTTTGCCAAGCTTGTTTCACTTAAGGATCATTTGGCCGATCTACCTCCCGAGTCTGAGGCGTTTTCAATTCTTAACGAAACCGTAGAACTATTACAGGAACGTAACCGTAAGATACGGATCGCGGATTCGTCCGAGGCCGGTTGGTTGACCGTTAAACACTACGAATCTAATCCCGTCTCGTTGAGCGAGGACGACGAAAAGAGAATTTGCGCTGCAGAGAGGCAGGCTCTGAGAGATCAAGTTCGACAAAGAAAGAAGCGTAATGTTGAGGGATTTGCGGTCCGAAATCGTCAAGTTCAACCTTTCTTCTCCCCTTACTCAAGGCAGTTCAATGGGAGCCAGCGTTCTTGGCAATTTTCACAGCCGTTCGCGTCCTCTTCGACAAACCAACACAGTTTCACCACTAACCGTGAATTCACCCGAGGGCCTTGTCGATACTGCGGTTCTTCAGGCCACTGGTGGAAGGAGTGCCCGGTCCGTCTCGCAAGGTTTCACGTCGGCTGCTCATCTAGCCAGCTGCCAGCTAGTTCCACAGGCGCCGTTAACCGTTCCTGAAAATTCGTTTATGGTGTCTTTACAGCAGGAGGCTTCCGGCGCTCTAGGCGTTCACTATTCAGCTTCGCATTCTGGCTCGAAGGCGGGTGATGTCAACGCCCGTGTGGAGGAGGAGTTTGCTGACTTACTCTCACAAGATAAGTACTGTTTCGACTCTGAATACGAACAATGTTTGTCCTCTCGTAGTTTTGAGTATAAGCAGGGGTCAGCGCCCATAGTTTATAAGGATAGGCTCGGGAGCAAGGTTGATTTTTGGGGTATCATCGGTTCCCTTGGGTTCTTTATATTATCCGTTTCAGGTATCGCATTCCTTTTATTTCATGGCCTCTTAGAGCGTTTTTCTGTAACAATAGGTCTGTCTTAGATCACGCCAGTTTTGTTGACAGTGCTATTTCTGATCTGCTTCGTGCGGGTTCTGTTATTGAAGTTTTTACGTCTCCCACGGTTGTCAATCCTTTAACGGTATCCGTTAGCTCTGTGGGAAAGTGCCGGCTTATTCTCGACCTCTGTCACGTCAATAAGTTTATTCCCAAAGTTAAAATAAAAATGGAGGATAGTAGGACTTTTCTTACTTACGTACACTCGCCAGGTTATATGTTTAAATTCGATATGAAGTCTGGGTATCACCACGTAAGCATTCATGAGGAATCTCAAACATTTTTAGGCTTTCAGTGGCCCCTCGGTGGCTCTGTAGAGCCCAGGATTTTTGTTTTCGCCGTGCTCCCGTTCGGTCTCTCGTCAGCGCCTTACGTGTTCACAATGGTTTTTAGGCCGTTAGTTAAGCATTGGCGCTCCCGGGGCATACCCTTGGTCTTGTATTTAAACGACGGCGCCGGATGCCTCCATGATTTTTCGGTAGCTCAGAGTACTGCTTCGGCTGTTAGATCCGATTTGGCCAATGCGGGCGTGGTCTTATCCAGGAGGAGGAATGCAGGAGTGCAGGAGGAATGCAGGAGGAGGAATCCAGGAGGAGGAATGTATTTGGGTTCCTACCCAGGTTTTAGAATGGTTGGGCATTGTCTGGGATCTTTCGCGTGGCCGCATATTTATTCCTCACCACCGCATTGTCAAGTTGCTTAGGGCACTCCTATCAGTAAAATCTGGGTCTCGCTCCGTTACCCCACGCGCGGTTGCCTCTGTTACAGGGCAAATTATTTCCTTCACCCCGGGTTTTGGCAACATTGCACTCCTTATGTCCAGATTCCTCCAGTCATTCGTCAAACTTCACAGCGGGTGGGATTGTCCTTTCGATTTTAGGTCCTATCAGTTTTTTTCCGAATGCCTTCAGGAAAGGAGGGAGGTCTCTCACCAGATATTCGCTTCCCGTGATTCTCGTGTTTTCCGACGCCAGCAGTTTCGCCTGCGGTGGGTGTGCCTTCCGCGTTGATAGCGGGGAGTTCGATCTTTTCTTTCAAGCGTTTTCCTCTTTGGAGTCCGATTTAGATAGTAACGCCAGGGAATTAATTGCTAGCCATTCTTAACGGCCTGAAATCGTTTCGGGCTTCCCTTACGGGCAAAGTGGTCAAGGTCTTTACGGATAGTAAGAACGTGGCGTCTATTTCCGCCAAGGGCAGCAACAGCCTTCGTTTGCATGCTTTAGCTCTCGAAATTTTCGCCTATTGTGCCGCACATGATATTTCACTTGAAGTTGAGTGGATCCCACGCTCACTCAACTCTTACGCGGACTCGGTCAGCCGCGTTGTTGATTATGATGATTGGGCTGTTTCCACTATTTTCTTCCAACATGTTAGCAGTATTTTTGGTCCTTTTGACGTCGATCGTTTCTCATCCTCTCTTTCCGCTAAGTGCGAGCGTTTTGACTCTAAGTTCTGGTGTACCGATTGCGAAGGCGTGGACGCTTTTAGTGCCAGTTGGGGCGGCGTTAACAACTATTTGGTTCCTCCAGTCTTTCTTGTCGCACGTACGTTAGCGCATTTGGAAACGTCTCGCGCGCGCGGTACGCTTATCGCCCCCAAATGGCCTTCTGATAGTTTTTGGCCTTACCCCTTTCCTCTAGGTCACCCTCGGGATTCAGTTTCCCGAATCATAGAATTTTCTGACCCTTCAGGTATTTTTTGACGATTCCCACTTGGGGTTCCCTACTATTTTTAGCGCTTACGGTTTTCTCGCTCCTGTACTTGTCATTTATTTGGATGCCAGCTCGCGTGTTTAGAGCCGTTATTCAAGCATTGGTACTTTATTGCAGAGCTTTTCGCGCTATTTTATGTAGCGCTATTAGCGGTTCACGGACGACTCTCGCTGCTTTATAGCGGTTCACCTACGCTGTGTAGCGCTTTATAGCGGTTCGTGTGTGTCCCTTGTCGCTTTATAGCGGTTCACGTACGATATTTAGCGCTTTATAGCGCGTGTCCTTTTTCGGTTTATTCCTGTTCGTTTTTTTATAGTTTTTTACAGGCTAGTGCCTTATTGACGGTCGCTCTAGAGCGTGTTTGCTTATCTTTTGTAAACGTATGGCCTTTGTTGGCAACGTTGTACGGATTTTAGGGGTTTTTGTTTTCTCCGTATATTGTTGTTATTGCCTATACTTAGGATGTACGCGTTATTGGCTGTCCACGCTTAATAAATTGCAATCGGTATTCCACGTCTACTATTTTTTCCTCATTTCTCTTGTGCCTTATGTTTTCCTTTATTTGTTTACAAGTTCCAGGGTATCACGCGTTCACCATCCGGCTTTGGAGAGCCTGTGTACGCACATTCCAGCGGTTCTTGCCCACAGCAAGGCTCCTAGCACGTTCAAGACCTACCACGGTTGTTTCAAACGTTGGAAATCTTGGGCTAGTGGTTTCCTAGAGGTTAATTACTTCCCGGCTCAAGAGGAACTCGTAGCCTTGTATTTAATTTCGTTAGTTCAATCAGGGTCTTCATATTCCTCCATTCAGCAGGCATTCTACAGTATAAGCTTTTTTCATAATGCTTGCGGGGTCTCGAATCCTTGTAAATCAGCTTTTGTTCTGGCTATTCTAGAAGGTTGTAAGCGCGTTGCTTCGAAACCGTCTAAGTTGAATAGGGTACCCATTTTGCCTGAGCATTTAGTCGCGTTAGTTAATAGATTTGCTACACCTTCAGCATCCCTCGGGGATATCAGAGAAGTTTGTTTTTGTTTGCTTGCTTTTGCTGGTTTTTTTGCGCTTCGACGAGTTAAGTCGTCTTAGGTGGTCTGACATTTCTTTCTTTCAAGATCATATTGAGCTCTACGTTTCCAAAAGCAAAGTTGATCAATTGGGTAAAGGGTGTACTTTAGTTATCGCTAGTACTGGTACCCCCACATGCCCCTGCGCTATGCTGCTCCGTTAAGCCGCGCTGGCTAAGCGTAATCTTGATTCGGTTGAGTTTGTCTTTCAAAACCTTAGTTTTTCCTCTTCCAAGGGTTATTCCCTTCGTTCCGGTACGAGTTTGTCTTACACCAGGGCGAGGGAAGTCGTTTTGGCTAAGTTTCGGGCCATCGCCGTTGATACGTCGGGTATAGGTTTGCACTCGCTTAGGATAGGGGGCTCTTCGGCTGCGC
>NC_090887.1:25685224-25702724 GCF_036669925.1 Montipora capricornis | reverse complement strand
GGAAAGTTGAATGTCAAAATTAGTATGTCATTACTACAGAAAACTACGTTACTGGGAACGGCGAGGATTTTGAGAATGGTGTTGGAGCTCTAGAGTAAAAAGAAAACTGTAAGGGACCTTTGGTCATAGGCTATGACCCGCTCCCTTAGGAAGCAAACCGGAAAAAAGATCATCCAGTTCACAAAGATAATAATAATAATAATAATAATAATAATAATAATAATAATAATAATAATAATAATAGTAATAATAATAGTAATATTAATAATAATAATAATAATAATAATAATAATAATAATAATAATAATAGTAATAATAATAGTAATAGTAATAATAATACTACTAATAATAATAATAGTAATCATAATAGTAATAGTAATAGTAATAGTAATAATAAAAATAATAATAACAACTTTATTTACAGTGCGACCTAACAAAGTTTTTTTTAAAAAGTGTCCGCCAATCAGGATGTGTGAATTTGATTGACAGTCACACCTCCTTGCAAAGTTCGCACAGTTGTAAGAGTCACCAGTTGTGCATCAAAGTGGCCTACTAATTCTTTTGTATGGTCTGAAAGCAACTTAGCGATCTACCCTGTTTCCATGATTAAAATTTAGCTTAATGGAAGATCCGAAGTTTGCGGCAAGTGATCAAAACCTAAAGGACTCTTTATCTGAAACTACTTGAGCGTTTTGTGTCGAGCCCACGTGAGATAAAGATATTTAATTTTTGGTTGACTCTGGCCCTCCGTGACTAATTGTATTTCTGCACACCCCGTCACTGATCTGAAGTGATTGTGGAACCCTAGAAGTTCTAGCGTGGACGTCAATTTCGCCTTACTTCGCGTAATCACCCATCTAGCTACTCGCCGAACTACAGGATTTATCTGCCTCGATTTGCAAGTGTAATCAATTCTTTTGAAACTATAAGCTAAAAACAAATCAACGCAAAGGTTGACGGGAACATTAAGAAATTAAATTTAGCGGCACAAGGAAAGAAAACATAATAGAGCTAGCAGAAGGGTTAGTTATGGTGATCGCGTTAAGGAAGACCCACATTGAAAGTTAGGCGGCTTCGAAAGTTCTGCCTTGGCTTCCCCGATCCATGACACTAAACTGAACTGTTTTATCAACAGAACTCGCGGTTTGGCTGGGACTGATTGGCTTCTTTTACCAGAGAATCTGTACCCGGTTCATCCTCCAGAAATTTGTTACGAGACAGATTTTGCAGGCACAGATTCAGTGTTTTAACTTCTTTATTCTGGCGTGAAACTTCAGCATTCTGCCGTTGCCGGCAGCCTACTCTGTCATCAAACTACTAAAAACTGCTCTCGCTGAGCTGTGATTGGTTAATCAATACATTTCCTTCGAAGAACAAAGGTGACAGCCTGGGCGTATGATTACGTGCCCTGGGCGTTGCACCTGAACTACGCGAATAAGTGAGTGTCACAAAAAGTTACAAGGTTTTCCTTAGTGAAGCACTTTGGAGAGTAAGCTTTGGGTGCCAAATAGGCAGTTACAGCTGATCAAAGAGCTTAAAAATTTATACAAACGTGATTCTAAAACCCTCAGCAATACTTGTGCTAGACACTTCAACCTTCAATCGGTACTTTACACCAACCCGTGCCGGCTAACTGCGGGAAAGCTAACGCTACAGATAACTACGCTAAGATAACTAACATGGTCGGTCTTACAAACTTATCAGAAATAGCCGCTAAAACGGTCCTCGTGTTTCCACATCAGCGGAAATCTGGCTTTTTCCTAATGCATTCACTCAAATTAATTGCGAGGGACGAGGTTGTTTGCGACACTTAACTTGGTTCGCACGTTTCAATTTCCTATGTTCGTTCTTAGCATCATGCATTTAGAACTCTGCATGCAATAACGTGATCTTGAAAATGTTGATTCAAATATTTTAAAATATGCTTCAACGTATGCCCTAAATAAAGTTAATTACAAATTACATTCCTTTTAACTGTGTTTTGGAAGGTTTTCTAATTTAGAAAATAAATAAAGTCAAACACTAAGAAACGGCAGCAACGTTCACCCTTGAAATTAGGCGAATTAAACTTAAGATCTGTCTATCACTGGTATTTCTTACAAACTCAGGGTTCCCCAGAGTTCTTCTCTCCCTCAGTCAAGAGAAGAGCCCTGGGGTCGAGATTGACCAGACCGCTGATATCTTTAGATGCCAATGAAGATTTACGATCGTGTGTAGTTACCATTCTCAGAGAATACAAAAGGATCAGGGTCATAATCACAACTTCAGATAAGTTATACCAAGCCTCACAGTTCCACAGCACTAGAGCTGCTGCAATATCCGCAGCCAGTAATGCCTAAGTTTCGGTACACGAACAATCGAAACATCAGGTTGGTCTCCCTGATCAGAATCCACCTTTACCAGGGTTTATTAGAAGCCTCTACTTTAGAAGCCACTATTTGCACCTAGTGTAAGCGTAATGCGGCTCACAGGAAAATAAAATTACAATACAATACATACTTAATTGACCACTCCCCAAAGAAGCTTTTCAGGGTCAATGAAACAATAAACGAAACAACAACAACAACAACTGTTAAGAATCCCAACTGGCCGGAGGCAAACCAGTTGGCTATTTACAAGTGCAGCTGGGAAGTTGAACCAGGGACTACCAGGAACAAATTCATTGAGTGGTCAGAGCGGGTCTTAAACCCGGGATCTCCGGATCTCAAGGCAAGCGCCCTAACCACTGGGACACACTGCCTCCTATAAATGCTTAGAGTCAGATGTGTGGTTTTTCTTCTCTTACTGCACGTAGCTTGCTTCGAAATCTCATGGGATCTCCGGGCATGGAAGCGAGGTTCCTTTTTGCTCTTAGGTATTCACGGGTCCTTACCTTACACGATTACGCGTTTACGTGAAATTGACTTGAAATCACGTGCGATCGCGTAATTTGCTCATTCCTCCGTAATCCCACTTTTACACTCTATTTTAAAACTACACAGATATTACCGATATATCTTTTCGTAAGTAAACTCTTTGAAAACCGTTCAAAACACACCATTTATATCGACGTCGATTTATCATTGCTCTAAAAATGAGCGATCAGGCCTTGGATGCGCAGGGAGTATTGTACTGGTTTCAAATGTAAAGAACTAAAACTAAAACTGGCCGATTGTAGTCCGTGATATATGTGTTACGAGACAGTCCATTTTGTAGCCACAGCTTCTATGTTTTAACTTCAATATTCTGGCTTGAAACTTCAGCACTCTGCCGTTGCCGGCAGCGAACTCTGTCATCACAATGCTAAAAGCTGGCGTTTAAATATGCACTTGCTGAGCTGTGATTGGTTAATCAACACATTTCCTTCCAAGAATAAAGGACAACAAGGTAACAGCCTGGACGTATGATTAGGTGCCCAGGGCGTAGCACCTGAACTAGTGGAGTAAGTGAGTGCTACAAGGTTCTCCTGAGTAAAGTACTTTCGAGAGTAAGCTTTCAGTGGCAAATACAGCTATAGCTGGTAAAAGAGTTTGAAAAGTTACAGAAACGTGATCATAAAACTCTCAGCAACAAAGGCGGGAAAGCAAGTGGTACATACCTGGGGTAGACACTTCAGCTTAGATAAATGCGAGTTAATTAAATTGTTGGATTAACTGATAGCAGCGGAAACCGAAGTTTCCACGGTCCTTTACACCAACACGTGCTGGCTACCGCGGGAAAGCTAACCCTACAGATAACTAAACTAAGTTAACTAACATGGTCGGTCTTACAAACTCATCAGTCGTTGTATTTCCAACAACATTGACGGAAATTCAGCATTCCCCTAATGCATTTTTCTGTGGGAAATTTACTTAAATTAACTTCTAGGGACGAGGTTGTTTGCGACACTTGACTTGGTTTGCACGCTTCAATTTCCTATCTTTTGTTCTTATTGCATTTAGAACGCTTGCATACAATAAAACCTTCTTGAAAATATTGCCTAAGATATTAGAAAATTTGCTTTAACATATGTCCTAAGAAAAGTTAATTCCATGCACGTGCTCACATACACAGTACAAATTGCATTCCTTTGAGTTGTGGTTTTGAAGGTTTTCTAATTTAGAAAATAAATAAAGTCAAGCACTAAGAAACAGCAACAAGGTTCACACTTGAGATTGGGCAAATTGAACCTAACATCTGTGTATCACTGGTATTTCTCACAAACTAGACGCTCTGTGAGCGTAAACTGGCTTGCTCTTGGTATGTGTTTGTCCCCCTGAAAGGTTTGCACTCATTGCCAAACATCCTAACAAATTATCAGTCCAGAAACGAAACACTACTTATTTTTAAAAATCAAACTGGCTAAAAGCAGGTAACCTGCACGTAGCCGGACTTGTAACTCGAAACGTTAGTAAAAGCCTAGACATAGTCCGCCTGCGCAATGGCTGCCACAAGCTTGTTCTGATATTTTGCAGTTTTACATGGATTGCTGCACCCCTGTCCGATTGGCTAGAATCTTACGCACTCTGTAATTGGACATTTACTCACTCAACAAATCACGCAATCCTTTTAATGAAACGTTGGAAAGAGAGTTCAATGGCCTAAAAGATCAGTTTTAAATTGATTGTCATCTATCTGAGCAGGAAAACTCGCTGTGGGAATTTCTTGTATGTAGAAATGTATTTGTCACTCTGACAATCCGAAAACCGGGAACATTAAAAATATTTATGAAATGTTATTGTGTTTCAAGTATAAAGCCAATCTAGCGCGAGAAACTAAACTGCAACCAGTAACGATAATTAGTTTGTGGTTTCATGTCGCTTCTGATTGGTTGCGCAATGAAAAGTGTCAAAATCAAATTAAAGTGTTAAAAGGCAAATTCGAATTCTCAATTTCGGTAAGTGTGTTAAACAGTTCCCATCTCTTTGCAACCAATACCCTTTCGTGATTCTTTTCTAGAACGAGACGACATAACCAGCAATAAACAAAATAATAAAACATCGCCTTTTAAGTTTTGAATTTTTGGCTGTTAAAATGCAAAGCACTTTTTTCTGTCGTGCAAATAACGGATGCGTGACTTGTCAAGTTAGTCTGCGTCGAATCCCAAAGCGCGTAAGAATTCACCCAAGTGTAAAATGGACAACAAGCCTTCTTTCAAGCAATTCTTGACTAACGAGAATTAGTAAAATTTCCGTTTGTTGTTGTTGTTGCTGTTTTTTTTTCACCTGAAGACTGTGTAGAGTTGAGAACAGATAAATGAAATCATAAATAGCCAGACTTTTAGTAAACACGGATCTAGTTCCACTAAAGAGTTTCGATTCCTTCTATGAGTTTGCAAACCCATATCCAACCAGAAAGAGTTAACAAAGAATTTGCCATTTGGTTCCAGTGTCGTGCACTGCACATAAAATTGTATAAACGTAACCTTTCCTTGTACTTGTACATGTTCATTGCCGTGACTTTCACATCTTCAGTTCCCACTGCCTGCTCCCGTGTGACCTTTTAGCTCAGTCGCTAGAGCGGCGGAGATCTAACCAGAAGGTCGTGGGTTCAGTTCCCACCCTGGTCAGAGTTTTTCTCTGTCCATGTGTGGGCCCATTTCCATCAGTAGGGCTAACGCTCACATGGTTCATATGGCATTGAAATCTAGCTCTTCACATTACACTCTATTCAGTTAACTCTGTTTAAAATATAAGTGCTACACGGCCAACGTTTGTATAAACGTAACCTTTCCTTGTACTTGTACATGTTCATAGCCGTGACTTTCACATCTTCAGTTCCCACGGCCTGCTCCCGTCTGACCTTGTAGCTCAGTCGGCAGAGCGGCGGAGAGCTAACCAGAAGGTCGTGGGCTCAATTCCCACCCTGGTCAGAGTTTTTCTCTGTTCTTCTGTGGGCCCATATCCCAACCCTCCACGCATTCCAGTTTTCTAAACTCTTACAAAAACACACAAGGTCAACTTGTCAAGTCGACCAATAATCTCTGGATGCGATTCCCCTACTGAGAGAATTTCAGCTTTTGTTGACAGTCTACTTCAACCAATAATGAAAGAACAGCAGTCATACATTAAAGATACAACTCAATTTATAAACTTCATTGAAGGAACGAGAATCCCACCAAATGCAGTCCTTGTCTCAATGGACGTTACAAGTCTATATACAAATATACCGCAAGAAGAAGGTATCACGACCAAATGGCATGCATATGACACATTCTACACGGGAACGCCCCCTATACCAACACACTATCTTAGAGAAATGCTGAGACTTATCTTACAAGAGAACTCTTTCCAATACAATGGAAAAGACTTTCTCCATACCCATGGTACAGCTATGGGCACTAAAACAAGAGTCTCTTTTGCTAATATTTTCATGGCTTAGATTGAGACAGCAATTATCGATCAGCACAGTACAAAGCCGTTGGTATGGAAAAGATATATCGATGACGTGTTTTCCCTATGGGACACTAACACAGAGGAAATTAACAGCTTCATTGAGCATGCAAATAACTACCATCCTACAATAAAATTCACTGCTGATATTTCTGACAAAGAAATCATCTTCCTCGATACATGCATCTACAAAGGAGCACAATTTGAAAAGGAATCTATCCTTGACACGCGTACTTTTTTCAAGCCTACTGAGACATTCCAGTTCACGCATTTTAAATCCTGTCACCCACCCGGAGTCAAAAAAGGCTTCGTGAAAGGTGAAGGCCTGAGACTACTAAGAACTAACTCTTCACAGGAGACTTTCGTAGAAAACATAAGAAAATTCAAACTACGCCTTCGAGCGAGAGGCTACCCAAACAACCTTATATATAAAACACTCTCGGAAGTCAAATTCTCTGACAGAAAGAAAGCTCTCCAAGAAAACACAAGAGTACGCAAAGAAATATTGCCCTTTGTAACGCAATACAAACCATCTGTGCCTAACCTAAAACAAATTCTAATGGAGAAATGTCATCTTATAGAATTACAACCTAAACTTAAAGAAATGTTCAGGGAACCTCCGATCATTTCTTATAAAAGAGGCAGTTCATTGAGAGATATACTGGTTAAAGCCAAACTGTAGTTAATCTCTTTAACGCTACATGTAGAGAAGCAATTACATTCATGCGACACGTTTGCGGGATCTGTGAATGGCCTGCCACTATTTAATTACCATGTTGATATTTTTGGACAGAGTCCCTTCCTGCTACGTGGGAAATTTTCACGTCCACGACCAAGACTACCAGAACACATGTACTTTCTTCAACAATATCTACTACAATATTTGAGCCTACAGCAATTTCTTCAGGGAAATACCAGCCAGTCCATGTAGAAACCTACTAACGCTTCTCAATCAGAGAACGGAATATTCGGATGGCCAATCAGAGAAAGCTATTTTCGATCCAACACTCTGTTAGACATTGGTACAAAACCTGGAAACACTGCCCGAACAAACACCACTCAGTTACTCCAAATAGCAGCAACGAGTTCCGCTAAAGGAACGAAACCGTTCTTGCTTCAGAATCTCAGAGTAAACACCTAATACAAAGAGATAAATATGAGCGACACAGAGATGTCCCCAAGTATCCTTGACTGTAACGGTCTAATCGTAACCGAAAAAGCAAACAAAGAACCAGACCAGAAAGTCGAGGATGAGCTTCTACAATCTGCGTCAGAAGACGAAGATAAAGATAACCAACCTCCAATCCCACTGAACGAGCTAAGGTACAAACGTACCAAGAAATCAGAACAAAAATCAAGAACAAAACGCCCTCATGTAAAACAGACCCGAGACAGCCACATGAGAGAAAATCCCGCCAAGAGAGCCCGTCATACGATGAACGCCGAAGAAGCAATTAAGAAAAGAATTAAGAATTCAGAGGAGGCTCTTCTCGAACTTGAGACCCACCATCAGAAACAGACCTGCCCTAAGACTTTGCGCTATGATGCCAAAGCTAAAATACGAGCTGACGAAGAATTCAAAGAGGAAATCAAAACGATCAGAAAACAGGCAGAACAGAGACTGCTAGGAGCGCTCATTAAGTTTCACCACAGGAGCATTGACTCTAACAAGAGACATTTAAACAAAGTTTCTCACAAAGAACGCCTCGCAAGGCAAACAAGAAAGCTGTTAATCGTTCAGAGCACGAAAATAATCTATATTTTGAACTAGATAAGGCACCAGACACGAATGTACTTAAACAGCAAGTACAGAATATTCAGCAGCAATTCAAACTCATGCAAGAGATGATTTCAAATCTTAAGTAAGCCAGCAATAAAGATGTTTCAATTTATCCATGTGTTCTTACTGAGTCCTTTAATGGGAAAGGGGGAGTCTCGAACACTAGAAAATACTTGAATAAGAAACGCAAACATCGAAAGAAATTAGCTAAAAACAGTATTACCAAGAAAGCTGAAGAGATCAAAAACACTTACATCAGAAACCTCTCAAATTGCAACTTGACAACTGATCAGATAAACCTATTATCTAGGGGCCTTCGTTTCATCCCATCTCCGCATACTAACACTAATAGTGTTAAAAAACAGATCCTACGCGATTTCAACCAATTTGCGAGACGAATGCGATGTATCTACCACGGTAGAGGAAAGATGAAACACCCCTTCTATGTTAAATCTAACTGGGAACCACCAGTTCAACAATCAGTTGCTCTTGAGACATACCTTGAAGAAACAAAATTAAACTCTCAGAAATTGAGATAACAAAACCTAAACCGAACCTGCCTAAATCAGAACGCAAAGCTATTAGAGAACTTAAAGAAAACTCAGAAATAAATATCAGGAAGGCAGACAAAGGAACCACCACTGTCATAATGAACAAAATAGACAAGATTAAAGAGGGTATGTCACTACTCGAGGTCAAAGAACACTACAGACCCCTCGAAAAACCAATGGGCCCATTTCCATCAGTAGTTCAAATATTTTGTTTGTAATTTTGCTTTTCAGTTTCTCCGCTCTGTATTTATTTTCTAAAATTACTCAAGCCTTTATTGACTTAGTCGAAAAGAAAAGGTATTTCCATTGTCTTTTTTTTCTCGATGACGGCTTTGGAGCGAGATCGGAACTAACAATAACGAAGCCAAGATCAGTAGCGTTGTTTTGCTCGTAATGAGGTAAAGTCCCAAGGGAAACCAACGCAAGTCCTCACTTGGTTGGGCGTTGTTCTGGATTGCCAATTCAATGCTTCCTGTAGGTTCTTACGGCCTAGTCAAGTTTGCAACGTTACACCGATGCTCAAGTGCACAGCCATTCTACAGGCCTAACTTGTAGTTAAGCTTCATTTATGCTTTTAATTTAATACAAGTAGATATCCCGAAGTGTTTGCAGCACTGTGTTTGGTTCGGGGAACACTGGAAAATTTGGACCATTTACAGACTTCATAAAATGTCTGTAAATAATAAATTTACAGACTTTAACACTTTACCCCATGTAAATTTAGCTCGTTCAGTGGGATTGGAGGTTGGTTATCTTTTTGTCTTCTGACGCCGATTGTAGAAGCTCATCCTCGACTTTCTGGTCTGGTTCTTTGTTTGCTTTTTCGGTTACGATTAGACCGTTGCAGTCAAGGATACTTGGGGACATCTCTGTGTCGCTCATATTTATCTCTTTGTATTAGGTGTTTACTCTGAGATTCTGAAGCAAGACCGGTTTCGTTCCTTTAGCGGAACTCGTTGCTGCTATTTGGAGTAACTGAGTGGTGTTTGTTCGGGCAGTGTTTCCAGGTTTTGTACCAATGTCTAACAGAGTGTTGGGTCGAAAATAGCTTTCTCTGATTGGCCAAGTTACGTTGGCTAATTCGTATCTGATGTGTCGATCCTGATGTAGGTTGTGTTTCTTTACATGTTTATTTTTCTGTTTTTTGGCCATCCGAATATTCCGTTCTCTGATTGAGAAGCGTTAGTAGGTTTCTACATGGACTGGCTGGTATTTCCCTGAAGAAATTGCTGTAGGCTCAAATATTGTAGTAGATATTGTTGAAGGAAGTACATGTGTTCTGGTAGTCTTGGTCGTGGACGTGAAAATTTCCCACGTAGCAGGAAGGGACTCTGTCCAAAAATATCAACATGGTAATTAAATAGTGGCAGGCCATTCACAGATCCCGCAAACGTGTCGCATGAATGTAATTGCTTCTCTACATGTAGCGTTAAAGAGGTTAACTACAGTTTGGCTTTAACCAGTATATCTCTCAATGAACTGCCTCTTTTATAAGAAATGATCGGAGGTTCCCTGAACATTTCTTTAAGTTTAGGTTGTAATTCTATAAGATGACATTTCTCCATTAGAATTTGTTTTAGGTTAGGCACAGATGGTTTGTATTGC
Organism: Montipora capricornis; assembly: GCF_036669925.1. Classification (NCBI taxonomy): domain Eukaryota; kingdom Metazoa; phylum Cnidaria; class Anthozoa; order Scleractinia; family Acroporidae; genus Montipora; species Montipora capricornis. Next base: position 25,692,438 of record NC_090887.1, on the reverse strand, counting down.
GTTACAAAGGGCAATATTTCTTTGCGTACTCTTGTGTTTTCTTGGAGAGCTTTCTTTCTGTCAGAGAATTTGACTTCCGAGAGTGTTTTATATATAAGGTTGTTTGGGTAGCCTCTCGCTCGAAGGCATAGTTTGAATTTTCTTATGTTTTCTACGAAAGTCTCCTATGAAGAGTTAGTTCTTAGTAGTCTCAGGCCTTCACCTTTCACGAAGCCTTTTTTGACTCCGGGTGGGTGACAGGATTTAAAATGCGTGAACTGGAATGTCTCAGTAGGCTTGAAAAAAGTACGCGTGTCAAGGATAGATTCCTTTTCAAATTGTGCTCCTTTGTAGATGGATGTATCGAGGAAGATGATTTCTTTGTCAGAAATATCAGCAGTGAATTTTATTGTAGGATGGTAGTTATTTGCATGCTCAATGAAGGTGTTAATTTCCTCTGTGTTAGTGTCTCATAGGGAAAACACGTCATCGGTATATCTTTTCTATACCAACGGCTTTGTACTGTGCTGATCGATAATTGCTGTCTCAATCTTAGCCATGAAAAACAAAACACAAGTGGATATATTCCGAAATTTCTCGAGTATATATTGTACCATTTTATCAGCTATAAATCATGGGTGACAAATCGCGTTCATAGGACGTGGGTTTTTCTCGAAAGTGGACACCATTTTGGCACTGTAGAAAAAGTTGCCATGGTAACTCATGTTATTAATTGAATTATTTTATTGAACTTATTTCAAGAATTTTACACTTAGATTTTATTGAAAGTAACATAAACAAATGATTATTTTTAGATTTGAAATAAAAATTTATGCATTCAAAAACGCTAGAACGTTTTCTTTTTTCTACGCAAAATCGACTAACCTTTCATTCATTTCACTTTTTATTAACATTCCCTGGCTTACGTCAGGTTTTAAATGCTGTTATTTACGGAGATATTGTAAACATTTTGCTGAGATTTTGTGCACTAAAACACCAACATTTTAAAAACATCTCACACACTTTACCTCTCCATTTTTACAGACATTTTATTGACATTTCCTGCCTTCTGTCAGGTTTTAAATACTTAATTTACAGAGCTATTGTGAACATTTTGCTGAGATTTTGTGCACTAAAACACCAACATTTTAAAAACATTTCACATACTTTTCCCCTCCAGTTTTTTGAGGGTTTTTGTAGACATTTTATAGACATTTCATGCATTCGTCTCACTCACTTTTTACAGAGATAACACTGACATTTTATATGGATGGATTTACAGAGATTTTTCCTCGTGTAAATTTTTACAGAGAAAGTAAAGAGATTTTACAGAAATTTTGTACTTATCGCATAAAATGTCCTTCAATTTACATAGATTTTATTGAGATTTTGTACACATTTTATGTCATCGTAAGGACCAAAATGTGGTAAATTTTACAGACTTTTTATGGAGTTACAAAATCTATGTAAGTGTGCTAATGTACAGAGATTGTAATTTACAAAGAAAATGTTGACATTTAACAGAGTTTTTACCAACATTTTTGAAGTCTGTAAATGGTTCAAGTTTTCCAGTGGAATACGTTTCCATTTTTCCCACAGGGTTTTTGGTTTTTCGTATCCAGCAACGGTATTGGTTTTGCATTTTCCTTGTTGTATTATCTGGGAAACATGATTTTTTTATTTACTTTAGGTTCGTCAATAGTTGTGGCTTTCATCCAATATTCACGAATAACTTCAATGTAATGTTACGACGGTGTGCGGTTGAGACCTAATGCTATTTGTCTTGCGTCTTTTGCGTGGTGAAGTAGAAAGTCCTTTGCCGTCCGTCGGTTGCTTAAAAAAAAATACTGGATGCATTCTCCCTCCCCTAGATAGAATTGAAATTTAGTGTTGATAATATAAGTGTGGGACCCACCATCAGTGCGGATTCGATATTTGTACAAAGACACTTGACCAGCCGCAACCAAGGAACTTACTCGAGCGAGAAAGAGGGAGGACCCTGGAAACGAGGATGTAAAATGATCTATTTCTAAATGAAATGCCAGAGAGTCTGAGAAAACACCCTCCGCATTTTTCGATCTCATACTTACTACTTGAGCAACTGCATTTTAATAATCTAATTTGGCATTAAAATCAAGATGTTGTAGGCCATCGATAGAGAGATAACTAAACGGTATTGATTGGCTATTGTTATTCTCTTCGCTTGGGAGCTTCAAGGATAAGTGGGCCGTATTTCAGCAAGCTATCCTCGCCGGAATTGATATTTTAATGCCTGCAAAGCAAGTGCGCGTGTGCCCAGCCGACGCGCCATGGGTGACCCCGAGACTTAGGACAGTGCGATTTCTACTGTGTTCAAGCATTACAAATATTTAGTAAACCGGGAAGGGAAAACTTGTACAGCGATGCATTATGAGCCCAGGATACAACATCTCAAGGATGATCATCCCTGAAAGATGGTGGGACGAAATGAAGCGTCTGAGTGTAGCAAAGGCCAAGAATGGCGATTTTTGTAGTCAAATTAATGCGGATCACTTTTCAGACCTTTCCCAAGTGGAGCTGGCTAACTTCGTCAATTGAGCCTTCCACGAACCGCTAGTGGAATATAAGTTGCCACTTCTGCTTGAAAGTCTCTCTGTAGAGAATATTCCATGTGATTCTGTAGAAACCGCTTAAAGGACGCTACTAAAAGTCAACCCCACTAAAGCTGCCGGACCGGACATGATCCCGAACTTGCTACTCAAGGAGTACGCCGATATTTTGGCCTTCCGATTTCGGAGATTCTAAATGCCTCTTACAGACAACACCACCTCCCACCTGTGTGGAAAATGGCCGATGTCACACCCGTGCCGAAAAAGAAACCAGTTCTGGATCTGAAGAAATATTGAGACCTATTTCTCTAACCCCTTCTATCTCTAAAGTGGGAGAAGGATTCATTGTAGACGACGATCTCAAACCTGCTGTATTAGACATTATTGATAGTAGCCAGTATGGGCCCTAAATCAAATCGTCAAGTACTTTGGCTTTGATAAGCATGATGGATACATGGTCCCTGGAGACTGACGGAAACGGAACGACTGTAAGGACTCTACTCTACTATATTAGTCAACAAGTTACGTAATTTAGCCGTACCACGTGATTTTCTGTCTAATCGATTTCAAAGAATCAAACGAGCAAAAGGTTGTTACTCCAAGTGGGGACTAGTCGCCTCCTGGGTACCGCAGGGTATCAAATTGGGTCAAGGCTTTTGGTATTGATGATAAATGATTAAGATGTAAACATTCCACATTTATGGAAATTTCTGATGAAACCACAGTATCCGATGTCGTTGCCAAAGGGAATACCAGTAAGGGGCGGAGTATCGTTAATCAGGTTATTGAGTGGTCCCATGTAAACACATCGCAATTCAACCCCGATAAATGTAAGGAGCTCCGAAAAATTTCGTTTGCCCGGAGCCCAGTTGAACTGGACACGGTTATTATCGATAGGAGAGAAGTAGAAGTTGCAAGTACTGCCAAGTTATTGGGACCTACTATAAGTGCCAACCTAACTTGGAATGCGCACATTGAAGAGGTAGTTAAGAAAGCTAGTAAGCGATTTTATTTTTTTTCTGAAGCATCTCAGTCGGCCGGAATTCTAATCCTTGAATATGATTGGCTGGTAACGAGCTCTTAGACGGTCTTGCTTTCTTCCATCCGGACCGGTTTTTTACTAGGGCGCGACGAAACGTTGGATTTTGACTAACCTTTGCAAAAAGAAGAAAAAAACATCAGCATTGGAATAAAAGGCCTGGTCATTCTTCAAAAAGGCGAGTATTCACATGATTTTGCCGACAACACTTTGGTGGCTTGCTGTATTACGAGTTGTTGGTTTTCTTGGACTGTTGACACGCCGTTGAAATGAAAACAAATTTTACTGCCGAGCAGAAGATAACGCGAAATACACCTTCTATCAATACGGAAATGAAAGCCTCTTTCATTTATTTCGGGAATGTAGCAAAAGCCATTGTTTTGGAATATTGTTTTTCCATGGACGTAGGCCTGTAAGATTGTTAGTAAAGAATACACTTTTCAGGTAAATAATTGCTTGGGACTGAGGGCAGATACCTCAGTCTAAATACAATTTGCAAATTAAGCTTTGTTTTTTGACACGCAAACATTTCATTTGGCTGTGTAAATTCAAAGAATGGAAGCCGACTTTTTAAGAATACTTACGACATCTAAAATATATTTATAAACTAGAGAAGGCCGATACAACAACACGAAAGAAATGGGAACCGCTATTGATTTAAAAAAAAAAAAAAAATAATAATAATAATGTAAAAAATTAAAAAAACAACTGTACAGTTAATTCCTATCTAGATCTTGTGGAGTATAAATTGTCGCCCCTATCAAAACCAATAGCTCCTCTTTTTTACTATTATGTAAACATATTCCATGTGCGTGGGTGTGTTTGTGGGTGTGAGTCTGGGTGGAGGGAGGTGAGGGTGCTCGTGCGTTACATGTAAACATGTCCGGCAGTTGTTGTTTTTCTTGAACTGTTGACATGCCGTTTAACTAAAACGACCAACTGCAAAAGAGTCCTTTTTTGGTTGACATCCGTTATTTTCTTTGGAGTTCTATTTTATAATCTCTTCATTTAAGAAACTTGAAATACAGATTCGTAGCTAAAACAGTCAGAAAAACAAAAGTCGCAACCCTGTGGAGTTCAATGCCAACAAGTTTTTTCTTGTGTAGCTTTCTATGTTCTGCACTCCTTTGTAAAGGACTTTACAGAGAACAAAGATCCTTGAAATAATAAGATATGAAGGCAGAGACTGAGATGTTACGGTAATTTTCACTTTTTTTCGTTCTGTTTTAAGAACTCTTATTTCATTTTCAGCAAGACAAAGCATTTTAATACGTAGAACATTATTCGCCTGTTTGTACGAATTTTTCAAACATCCTTGTTTAGTTTGTTTCGATCATTTCTCTGTGCTTGCTATAAATAGAATGTTTGTTTTTTTGTTTTTTTGCACTTCGGTTACAGTTTTTCTTTATTGATCATAGCCATTACAATTTTCACTAATTTGATTGGCGCCTTAATTACTTAATTTTTTTACTAATTATTGTGTAGGCTTGAAATTGGACAGTGAAATCGGACAGTTGGCTGTAATCGGATACCTGAAATCGGACAGTTACATCAGCCAATCATATTAAGTGCACTCAGCTTAATCCACCAATCACAGAATTATCACAATAACCATAGCAACAACCACTTACCCTACCAAACTGGGGATTTTCCAAAATGGACAAATTTGTAACATTAGACAGTGAAAAAGGAATGCATTAATTTTGTTTTCTCGGAAATTGCAACGGTTTATTTATTTTTTTATCTTTCCTACTACAGCTCAAACGCACGAAATTACCCTCAACAGATCGAATTCTTTTCTACACTTGTCACCATTGTATCGGTTTTCTGACCGTTTTGTATGCGGTTTTCGGTTTTGGCCGAATTGTTCTGCGGTTTTGCCGTTTTGGATGATTTTCTCTTCGGTTTTGCGGTTTCTAATACACCCCAATGTCCCCCTCCTACCAGTTTCACGTTAAAGTTATAGGAGCCCCAGAAAATGGTTCTCCTGAATCTGCCAAGATGACAAGCAACCTCTGTGTTGCCTTGTTTAATCGAATGGGAGCTCATGTGTCATTGCAGGATATTGATATTGCCCACCGTGTACAAAGCCACAAACAAAATGGCGGGAAAAGCTTAGCGTTACTGGCAAACCCATTTACCTTATGGGTGATTTTAATATTTATTACATCCATTTAGAAATCACTGGTGATCCTTGCAATCTGATTGGCTCTCAGCAGTGCGATTTATACCCAAATCACACTAATTTTTGCTCTAAATCACACCATTTCCCCAGCCAATGAGATTTCAAGGCTTGTTTAAGGTAACCAATCAAATTGCAGGAAAATGAAAGACAAGGAAAACCATTGTGTGGCAAATTTTGCAACTTCTGTTCCCAACTGGATCAATAAAATGTTGGTACTGACTATAATCCTGTATTTTAGCTATAATAATGATTGTATGATTTCTAAATGGATGTAATAAAGTGATAATTAAACTTCGTGTCGTGCAATTTTGTTCTGGAATCATACGTGTGATTTCAAATCGAACTCGCTCTGCGCGCTCGTTCGATGTTGAAATCACACGTATGATTTCAGACCAAATTGCGCTCCACTCAGTTCAATTACAATTATAAATCTTCTTAGATGTGAGAGCTGCAATTATGTTCATAACTTTCTCCTTTCTTTACAAAGTTTTTCTTTCATTCCTACTATCGATAAACCTACAAGAGTTTACGGCAATTCAGCCACTTTAATTTATAACATTCTTGTAAACAATATTAAGGGAACTGTCTCCAGCGGTAATGTTGTTTCTGACATTAGTGATCATTTTTCGCAATTCTTTATCCTTCATTCTTCTGGTGGTAAAACCTTACCATCAAAGAATCAAATTTGAGACTATTCGCATTTTTCCCCGTCAGGTTTTAGCGCAGATCTTTCACAGATTTCTTGGGATTCCCTTGGTGCAAATAATCAAACCAATGTTGATCGGATGTTTTAGAAGTTATATAATTCATTAAATAAACTTGTAAATAAGCGTGCTCCCCTTAAAATGATATCTAAACGCCAAGTTAAACAATTCTCAGAACCCTGGATAACAAAAGGTTAGCGAACATCTATAAAAGTTAAAAACTCTCTATTCCAGTCAGAAGATACTTGAACTTATAAACTTAACAGAAACAAAATTCTAATTAGCTCTTTCACGTTTGAGTAAGAAAATCGACTTTCATGCTTATTTTTAGTGAAAATATTCAAAATATGAAAGAAACCTGGGCTGGAATAAATTCCTTAATTCGCCAGAATAGTCGTAACTCTAAAGCAATACTTGAACTTAAGCAATTAAATGGCCTAATAACTCAAGACCCCTCACAACTGCCGACTGTTATTAATGATTATTTTTCTACCGTTGGATCAAGTCTGGCATCTGTGATGCGCACACCAAATCGCCATTTTTCTGACTACTTGCCCCCGCGGGATTGCTCGGATTGTTTCTTTTTTAATCCAGTAATTGAGTCAGAAGTTGAGTCCGAAATTTTGATGTTACCTCTTAATAAAACCAGCGCACTGTACTCTTTTCCATCAAAACTACTAAAACTGGCTAGGCACTTCATATCTAGACCCATAGCTAAT
>NC_090887.1:25655224-25662724 GCF_036669925.1 Montipora capricornis | reverse complement strand
TCATCAGAACTGGCGGGTGACACGCCTCAAACAGTTTGATGTAACACAAAAGTATATTTAATAATTTTGGCCAGTTTGCACTTAACTTTGTTTTTATCATCAGAACTGGCGGGTGACACGCCTCAAACAGTAAAGTACTGTTACATGTATAAGGCCTTCAGCGCCCAGATGATTCGTCGGAGTGCGCTTAGTTGGTCTGGGAACAGTAAGTACCGCTTAACTTGTATGAGAACTAAGAGGGATCACAATTTCAAGAGGGTACTTATACACCATATTCCAAAATGGCCGTCATTTTAGTATTCTTTTGTTTGATTGCAAATTGGCCCTTTTGGCCTCGCTTTCAAGCGGAAAATTCAAAAGAATATTTTAACTTGAACGAGGCCAAAAGGGCCAATTTGCAATCAAACAAAAACATACTAAAATGGCGGCCATTTTGGTATAAGGTGTATTATCTCATTAGTAATAAGCTGTGTCTAAGTACATGTATGATCAGAATTGCACTGTAACTAATCTCAAGTTAATTGTTAAACTGTAGTTGTAGACTTCATTGACAGTTACATGTAGGTAAGATTCATTTATTGTACATGTTTTAAATAATAATTATAATTATTGTTATTAATATTGTACTAACAATGACGAAAGGCTGCAGTTGCAGTGAAATGTGATAGTATATTACTTAAGATGTCCCGTTTTACATGTCACCAACTACATGTACATGTAACATATACTCTGTGCTTTGGTTCAGGGACACTTTTGAATGATGTGTATGTACATGTATTGTGGCAGCTAATTAAAGCTTGGAATTATGGTTTATTTGAGTTAATAAAGCTTGACATTTGGCACTGATAAAATTGGAATCAACGCTTATGAATACTGAACAGAAAAAAGGAAACCACAGTTAACTACAAGTCTGATTTTCTGTCATTGGCTCAAATTAGCTTATAATAATATTATTCTCATTTCAGGTTTGCAGAGAGTGGAAAGAGATCGCTTTTGTGACAAGGTCAAAAGTGTTTAGGGAAACTGAACAAGGTGAAATTGACCTGTTTGACATCAAGGTTCGTTTGGCTTTTAAATAATATTATTTGTGTTAATTGATACCACTGAATGAAGTGTGAAACGATTAATAAGCTGACCTGTGATGGACTGGGTTTCACTTAGATTGTTTCAATTTTTTCAGTGTTTGCTCTTAATTAATGAATCCCCAGAGATTATATCCAATTAAGAATGATTATTCTGCCATGAATACAATCAAGGGGCAAGGGTGATTCCTCCTCCTCCTTCTCCTTCTTCTTCTGCTTCCTCCCTCTCCTCCTGTTCTTATCTATTTATAAATAATTATTTATGACAATAGTTCTAAGTAATGATTATTAATTTTTGTTATAACTTATTGATTATAAACTAAAAAAGACGTCTATTATTTAAACCTAGATGTTTTTGATTGTACTCTTGGTAGAATACAGTATTATTGTCCTGTTAGATCAGGCAGGAACCCATGTCTCTCTGGAGGCTATAGTTTAATTTATAGATACACAATAGGTGTTTTCAGTGAAAATGCCCCACAGCAACAGGTTGCAGATTCTAACTACCTTAAAGTTTATATACAAATTACAATTTAGTCAAATTGGAAGGCTCACAGTTCAGTTCCAGTTCTGCATTACAATAGGCTGTGAAGTAAATGCTAATGAGACATACAATTTGTGCACTGCACTAAAATATCCATTTGTCCGTCACAGAAAATATTTTGTTTATGGCACCCCTACCTTTCTGGAAATTCCAGTTTAGCTACATCGACTTTCCAGTCTCACTTGTACTCTGTTTGCAGTTAGAGATGTGGATGAAGATTTTCTCTGGAGCGACAAAAATCTTAGAAAAGAGAGCTTTAAAAAAATCATGCAATATAAAAAGACTGTTTATATGACTACTGAAGGTAAATGTATTAATTTTGTTTAATGTAGTGCAAAGAGTGGGGATTCCTCCTCAAAGAGTTATTTGGGAGCAGCCTTGGAACTGGTGACTACGGCCACTTAACCATCGACCATGCCCCCATGCTAATGAGGAGATTCTTGTCGATGACCGAGTTCAGTCAACAAGGATTCGAGGCCTCACACAAAGACCAACGTCAGTTATGGTTAAAGGTGTCACGTTAGAACCTTGCGTGACTCAGCACGCATGCTCACTTGAACTTTGTACCGGTTGGGCACGCCATTCGGAATTTATCTTGACATGGTGTCAGAAGTGGGATTTAAAACATGGACAGCTTTCACAAACCTAGTGCGTTGAGTTTCGACGGAAACACTTCAGAAAATTGGAGAAGATTTAAGCAGCAATACCAGATATACTTAACAGCTTCGGGCAGCGAAAAGAAACATGATTCGATCAAAATAGCTATATTACTAAACTTTGCTGACGAGGACGCCATTGAAGTTTTCAACACATTCCAGTTTTCCGAAGGCGATCAGAAGAAGCTGGACAAAGTCCTCGAGCAGTTCGAGCGGTACTGCAACCCTAGGAAGAACGTCGTTTTCGAAAGACATCAATTTTGGCAGTTATCCCAGAAAGACTCTGAGACTGTAGACCAGTTTGTCACGCGTTTGAAATGCAAGGTGAAATCGTGCGAGTACTCGGCAGTCGATGATATGGTGAGAGACAAGTTTGTGTTTAGTATACGAGATCTAACGGTGAAGGAACGGCTGTTGAGAGAAGATAAACTTACACTGGAGAAACCGATTTCTATGGCAAGAGCTTCTGAGGCTTCGAAAGAGCAGATTAAGATGATGGGCACGAAAGAGCAAAACAGTGAAAATCCGTCTGTGAATGAAATTCGATATGGTGACAAACAAAAGCAAAGTTCTTCGCGTTGGCCGGTATCTAGTTCGGGATCGCAAAAGAAGAAATGTAAATTTTGTGGTTCTTCTCACCCGTGGGGATCTTGTCCTGCCTTTGGCAAAATATGCAGCTACTGCCAGAAGAAAGACCATTTCGCGAATGTCTGCCGAAAAAGAATGCGAGATTCTGGCGGGAAAATTGTGCACGCCGTGGTAGAGTCGGATGGTAGTGATAACGATGCTGATTTCCTAACATTTTCGTTAGAGTCGGGTGGCGAGTGCCCTAACCAAGATGATTGGCACGCCTCATTGAAGATTGCTGGCACTGAAGTGAATTTTAAACTGGACTCAGGGGTGATTGCAATGTTATTTCCCAGTCCTTGTTTGATCGACTCCGGGTTTCACAGAAACAGGCCCGCCAGTTCAAAGCCAAGTTGAAAGTGTATGATGGACATCGCATCCCACCAAGAGGCAAAGTCAGCCTATTTTGTGAGTACAAAGGAAAATTCACAGTGTTGGAATTCATCGTCGTTGAGCAAGACTTACCGTCCATACTCGGGTTGAAGTCCTGCCTTGAATTAGGCTTGATAAAGAGAATCTACAGCCTTGAGGAAGAGCTCCCAGAAACCGAGTACGCAGACGTCTTCGAAGGTTTAGGAGAAATCAAAGGTGTCCAACACAAGATTCAAATCGATCCCAATGCTACACCCGTCGTGCACCCTCCACGCAGGGTTCCAATTGCTCTTCGCGAGCGGCTTAAGGAGGAACTTCAGCGAATGGAGAATCTGGGCGTTATTAAAAAATGTGTGGAACCCACTGCCTGGGTCCACAGTCTCGTTGTGGCCAAGAAAAAGAATAACAAAATTCGAGTATGCCTGGATCCCAGTAATCTCAATCGTGTTGTCATGCGTGAACATTTTCCCATGCAGACCGTGGAAGATGTTATTAGCAGAATGCCCCATGCCAAAGTTTTCAGCGTCCTTGATGCTAATCATGGTTTTTGGCAGGTCAAACTAACTAAGGACAGTAGCAAGCTAGCTACCTTCAATACGCCCTTCGGTAGATACAGTTATACCCGTTTGCCATTCGGTATTGCTTCAGCCCCAGAGGTGTTTCAAAATATCATGTCCCATTTGTTTCAGGACATAGAAGGTGTTGAAGTTATTGTTGATGATTTAATCATGTGAGGAGAGCATGTTGAGCAGCATGACGCAAGGCTTAGACAAGTGTTGGACTGCTGTCAGGAGTGCAACCTTAACTCAACAAGGAAAAGTGCCGTTTTCGTGTACCCGAAGTTGTTTACATGTATGTGGGCCATGTGTTGAGTTCTGATGGTATCAAACCAGACCCGCAGAAAGTTGAAGCAATCATCGCTATGCCGACTCCAGCCAACCGCAAAGACTTACAGAGGTTCTTGGGTATCGTAACCTACCTGTCCAAGTTCATTCCAGACATGCCTCAGATAAGCGCCCCTTTGCAGCAGCTGCTCCAGAAAGATGCTGAATGGTCTTGGGGAAAAGCTGAAGATGATGCATTTACAGGCCTTAAGACAGCCATCTCATCTGCCCCAGTCCTTAAGTTCTTTGACTCCAAGGAACCAGTGACTCTGTCTGTGGATGCAAGTTCGAAAGGTTTGGGTGCCGTTATTCTACAGAACGACCGTCCTGTGGCTTACACCTCAAAAGCCCTAACTCTGAGCCAGCAAAATTACACGCAAATTGAAAAAGAGATGCTCGCAATTGTCTTTGGTTGCGAACGTATGCGCACCAAGAGGTAACTGTTGAAACTGACCACAAGCCCTTAGAAACAATCTTGAAAAACCCATACACCAAGCACCTCTCCGTTTGCAAAAGATGATCCTGAGAACGAAGCACTATTCACTTAATGTGAGATACATACCAGGTAGCCGCCTTGTTCTAGCTGATGCGCTCTCCAGAGCTTACTTACCTATTGAGGCTGCAGATCAACCTGATGAGTTCGAAATCATTATTCTGAGCTATGGACACGTGTCTACTCTGAGACCATGCTCCAGAAATTGACAGCAGAGACCGGTAAGGATCCAGAACTTCAGCAGTTGCACAAAGTTGTCATGAGTGGCTGGCCACGGACCAAAGACGAAACACCAGTGGAAGTTAGGCCTTACTGGAACTACAGGGATGAGATCAGCTGCTATGAGGGATTGATGTTTAAAGGGATCCGCATAATTATTCCTCGCAGCCTGCGACCGGAAACTCTACAGCGCATACATGCCGCTCACTTGGGAATGGAGAAGTGCCGAGCACGAGCCAGAACGGCAGTGTTTTGGCCTGGTATTAATGCTGCAATAGGTGACTTAGTGTCCCAATGCAGTACCTGTCAGCAACATCAGCGAAGCAACCAGAGAGAGCCCTTGATTCCCCAGCAAGTCCCTCAGAGACCCTGGTGCACAGTCGCAGCGGACATTTTCTATTTTAAAGGGAGAGATTACCTACTTGTGGTTGACTATTTCTCCAAATTTCCGGAAGTGGCTCGCCTCTCTAACAAGACTAGCGAAGCAGTGATAATGGCAATGAAAGACATGTTCGCCCGCCATGGCATTCCAGAGAGGGTAATTGCAGACAACATGCCATTTAATAGCCTGAAATTTAAAAGCTTTGCCAGTGACTGGGAGATTGAAGTTGTGACCTCAAGTCCGCACTACCCTAAGTCAAATGGGTTGGTGGAAAGAAATGTGCAGACGATGAAACGGTTGCTAAAGAAAGCTGACGAGTCCAAGCAGGATGCATTCCTTGCTTTGCTGGAGTTTCGCAATTCTCCCATCAGTGGCATGGAGGTATCCCCAGCTGAATTACTTATGGGCAGAAAGCTGCGAACAAGATTGCCAACTTTTAAGAGCCTCTTAGAGCCCAAGACTAGGCCTATTTCTCAAGTCCGTCAGAAGCTGTTGTTACGTCAACAATGCCAGAAAGCATACTATGACCGTGGAACCCGGCCACTTCCCACACTACGTGAAGGCGAATCGACACCTGCAGTAGTCGTCAAGCAACACCAGGCCCCTCGGTCATACATAATATCCACTCCGGATGGAACGCAGCTACGTCGAAATCGTGTACATGTACATCTGCAGTCAACCAAGGAGGAACCACCTCCAGCCATGGGCTCAACATGGGAACTAACCGACGATGAGCCCAGCCCTCCTATTCTGCCACCAGCTGATATTGGGGTTGAAACAAACAGTGCAGAATCACAACCCGACACTTCACAAGGTGACCAACCCGTCAGAAGAAGCCAAAGGATTCGAAGGCCATCTCAACGTCTTATTGAAACTGTATAGACATTGTCCAGTGGGTATTAGTTTTAGGACTACCGAATCAGACTTAGAGGATACTTTAAAACGTTGTTTAATTTCAGTTTGTTATTATGTATTTTGATAAGGGAGATGTCACGTTAGAACCTTGCGTGACTTAGCACGCATACTCACTTGAACTTTGTACCGGTTGGGCACGCCATTCAGAATTTATCTTGACAAAAGGCTTCTAGCCATGACCAGCATAGGGCAGCCTCTTCAAGTAAGCCTTTCTCTTGGTCAATAAAACATATTACATCTAACAACAAGTTGGGAAATTTAGGAAATGTCAAAATAGGTTATAGAAGACTGTACTGCTGAAGGCCTTCTTACATTACAAGTATATACACACATTTTTTCATAGGCAGTAAAGAGTTTGTCTTAAGCAAAATCATTCTCTTAACCTGAGGGATTGGGTTTTAACTTCCTATTTCTTCAATTTTTAATGGCTGTGGCCACTACTCTTAAATTTCAGTGTATGATAATATTATTGTTTTTCATACTTAGCAGGACTTTTTGTCAGATATTGGTAGATGGGCTTTCATTTGGGTGCTAGTTTTCATGGTATCGGCCCATTGTTTTATTTGACTGTCATCACAGGAGTTGTTGTTTATAAAATGATCAAGATGATAAAATAATATTGTATCTGTTTCTCTTTCAGTTGGCCAAATGTTAGTGCATTTTTATGCTGAAAAGTTGCTGTTTTTTCGTTACACTGTACGAGAAGCTTTAAACTCGGTAAGAGGTAATCACAACTAGCAACTACTTACAACTACTTACCTTACAGTACAATTTATTCTTCTTCTAAAGATTGCAAGTCTATGGTTGGATATTGTTGACTGCAACATTAATATTTTTAACTTTTGTCTGCCCGTGATTGCATCTTGATATGTGGATGTTTTAAAAATCAATAATATTGTTGCAAGCACTGAATTATTCACTTCTTGTGAGTGTTAACTTGATTAAAAAGTTTTGTCTGATGGCATCCCTACCTGTCAACGATAGGTATTCGTCTTTTTGGAAACTGATTCTGCTTTAATTTCCTTGAATATCCACTGTTACAGTAGTATCAAAAAATTAGTTTCTGCATTTGGGTGTGAATTAAGTGGCAAACCTATTTTCAAATTGCATTTTTTCCTTCAGGTAAATGTAGTGAACATCAAAGTAGCTACCACTTCTATTTCCGTGGCTGTGGTTGGAAGCCAAAGGACATGCCATGGGACAAATCTGACGTGCTATGGATCAGGGTTATGGACAAGTTGATGACCATGATGTTTGGTGTTGATTTTCTGGAGTACGATTTCGACAAAAAGAAGATATGCCATGTAGCTGACAGCTACACTCCAA
>NC_090887.1:25615224-25650224 GCF_036669925.1 Montipora capricornis | reverse complement strand
TTTGGTTGTTTAATTGTTTGTGAACCAACATTGATAGCATTTTGACCACACAAGACTGTAAAAGTGATTGATCCCGTGGAAAAAGGATATCACGGAAATTCTCGTTTAATCCCAGAAAATCCTGTTTTTTAAAGGGGCAGTTTCACAGTTTTGGGCATATCCAAGCTTTGGCGCTAGCAGTTGTAAATTTTACACTTTCTTTCTGAACCAGATGATGTTCATTAATCACAGAAAGTATTAAAGCACATACACTGAATTACTCAGACCCAAATTTGGTAGAAGATACATGTACTGCGGGTTTACACAGAAAATATCAAATTTAGTTTTGATTATCGTATTTATTGTACGGGTTGAACATTTTATTCAACGCACAAGTTATCTATTCGCATGCAGTAGATTATAAAACAAAGGAAATGATTGCAAATGTAATTCCAACGAGTAGTTCCACTTCAATGGCATTGTATCCATTTCCTGCATCATTTCTTTCAATTGTTTCAATAACAATGGAATTAAATGGGCTGAAGTGACAGTTTGCCTATGTGCAGAGACATCAAATTCTCCCTTTAAAGAGGTCTTCATGATCAGCCCCTCGCCCTTTTCTGTAAATTATATAACAGACCAGTTTGAAGTGAGATCTAGTGGACACCATGTGATTACTAAAAAGGTTTTACTTATCTCAGGTTTGTCGCTCCTTGGTTAATATTTGGTTCAAATGGTTTACACCTACTTGTTCTATTCGTACTCGTCTGAGTAGCTCTGGTCACATTAGTAATTGCGTATTGTAATTCCAAGGTTTTATTTTGATATTTTTAGTGGTCACTGGTTCCTGGCTTTGGTTTACCACCTCCCATTACTGCATAGTGAACGGTAAGAATAGTCTTTCGAAGAATTCATGTGTTCGAGACCTATTCTTGGTGGTGGTAATGTATTTGATGGCTATGTATTACCAGTGATCACACAATTTGTATCACCTACTACACCGTCCGTGTAGGTCTATTTTTACACATTCTGACTTTCGCATCGTCGGTTTTAGATTGATTCTATTGTTTGGGGTTCCGAGGACAGTTTATACTGTACTCCATCTTCGAGAGAGCAGGAAGCTGAGCTAATTCGAAGGTAAGTTTAACTTGTAAATCGAAAGTTAAGATGAAAGTACTGTTCAAAGCTACTTTTTATTATGGTGACACAATTTTACTCCAAACGAAGAATACACAACAACATCACCTTTATTTCACCTCGGATTTACAAGAGTAACTGTATAGCTAATTTGTCCGAGAAAAAATAAATAAATAAATAAAATCATATATATATACAGTACATTAAACTACTATTTACATAAATAAAACCACATTGATGTTCGAAAGAAATTTGGCATATTTTAGTTCTGAACTCGTTCAAGGACGTTAATGACCTCAGGTCCTCTGTTAGTTCCACATGTTTGCATAAGTGTATACATCTGAAGGAATGTAGACCATAAGTGGTTGTGTTAACGTATGGGATAACAAGTTTCCTTGATCCTCGTAGGTTGCGTTCAGTATTCCTCATTTGAAAAAGACCACGTATGTACTTCGGCATCGTTTCAAACTGAATTGCCTTAAAAACTGTTTTCATCATGTCTTGGCACCTAATACCAAACAGATCACTAGAATTAAGTTTGCTCAGTAGCTCCTGGTAATACAGGGACAAGATCAATATTTGTCTTCAAGATTAGTTATACGTCATTAAGTTTCCTGAGCTAATACTCTCTTAACTTTCCTTGAAACTGCTGTACTCTTTGACTTTCTGTTAAAATAATTAGACAGACGAGAAATGGAAAAATAGCAAAAGGAATGTTCTTAAATTGGCTGCCGAAGTTTTCGTAGGTGCGTCAATTACCGTGCTGCCCTGTATGATTTTTGTAAGATTACAATTGCTTCCTGTATATTACTTAGGTCAGGAGTTGATGCTCGGTAGAGCACAATGCAGATGATGCATTTTACATGTATCATTTGTTACTGTATTCCAAGAGTTGACTTTGTTTGTATTATTTAAAGTTTTATTAGATGCGAGTGGGCAGTAACGAGAGGAACTGTGGATACGAGAGCCCCTGAATTTAGTGGACAAATCAATGCCAGTTTTTTACCCTAAGGTGAGCTTATGACTGGAATTTCTATTCCACGTTGATAGTTGATATATTTATCATTCGGGATTTTTGAAAACGGCTCCGCTGAGATCATCCTTGCATCTCAAAGGTTGCTAATAGAAAACAAAAGGTTGCATAGTCCTTGTTTCTCCTTGGCTCTCTCTTCTTTGTCCTTTCTTTTTCGCACCATTATCACCTTCTTGAGGCCTCAAACCCTTGATTCGGTGTCGTTTCGCAGAGAACACTCGAGTTTTCATCGGCCGCCTTTATAGAATTATAATATAAAGAAATTGATTTCCTTAGATAATTAAACTGAGCAAATTGATCTATTACAATTTGTTGTCCTAGGTATCACAGCAAGAAAACGGCTACGACTGTGGTGTGTTTCTTTTGATGTTTTTTGAACAGTTCTTGAAAAGCAAGGTAAGGATTTCGAGTGTCATCAACAGGTAACCAGCGTTTATTCGTTATTAGGTATTTTTGCAGCTCACTTTCGCTCCAGTTTATTCCAGTTACAAAAATCGTTGGTATTTCAATTGTTTACGTGAATAACGTCATAACCTGGAAGTTGGTTGGTTGTGGTTACGAACTCCTCTGTCAAAAGCAGCAGACTTGAAAAGACATCCGGTTTTTTTTTTTTGTCGATTTGTTTTTCGTTTTTATAACTGAAAGCAATCATCCCATTTAAACTGGATTTCTCTCTTATACGTTCCATATAAAGTAAGATTCCAAAGGTGGAGTTAAAATTACGTCGAGGAATAACTCCTTTTCTTGGGTAGTTTTACCTCCATATTTACTCCAAATCTGGAGTTGAAATAACTCTCATTACCTTGGGGTAATTTTAACCTTCCTATGGAGTTATTTTAACTCTGCCACATAGGAAAATAACTCCTTCTTGGAGTTGAAAAATAGTTCTTACAAACATTTTAACTTTAGCGCAATGGGTTGATTTAACTCCACCTTGGGAGTTATTTGTGCTGAATGTATGCCTGTATTCTAGGTTTGAAAAAATCTTATCACTTGTTCGGAAAGTATTGTGCTTTTAGTTTGAAGTAATGTCTTATCTATTAACCCCTATATTTCCTTTTCTTTTCAGCTTCCAGTCGACGACCTCTTGTCAAGCAAAACCCTCAGATGGTACAATCAGTCGTCCGCTCTCCCGTTCAGAAAAAGAATAGCCGATATCTTGATACAGTTGGGCAATTAGTGTCGATGTTTGTCAGCAAAATGCTGCATACGTCATAAAATTGGGATCATTAGCAACGACGACTTTCACGGGCAGTGAATATGTCAGTATTACAATGAATTCTCGTTTTTTTTTTTAAACGTCCTGATTACTGCAACTCGCTTTAAATGTCAATTGTTTTGCTGAAATTTCCTGGAGTTTGAATTCTTGGAGACTGCAGCCAAGTTAAATAAACAGAAAGCAAATTTCACGTCCTGTCGTGCAGTGTCGAACAAAGAAATGTACCAAAAAGGTGTAGTGCACGTGCTGAGTTGTTTTTGTTGTTAAGCCTATTCAGTTTTTGACGTTCGTGTTGCCGTCGTCATTGCTTAAGATCACTATTTCTAACGGTCCGAAACCGGCAGGAGTGTCTTGTTTCAGTTGAGAGAGAAGGGTTAGGCCCGTTCCAAACGCCGATCCATTCATGCGCCGAACCTAACTGATGTGTTAAGAGCGGCAGAAGAGAGGCGTTTGAAATCAGTTTGGTTCGGCAGGTTAGGTTTGGAGCGGCCAACAACGTTAAGTTCGGGCAGGGTCTGTCGCACTATGCGACCGTTTGGAGCGGGGGCTGATTCACACGGGCGTTCTTGTGATGTGCCGAACCTAACGCACAAATTGTGATAATTTATAATCTTACCACAATACACTCGGAAGTTTTAAGTTTACCTAGACCCCTTTCCCATTGTATGGATTTCAGTTTGGTTCCGACCAGGTAGGGCGTATGAATCAGCCGTCGCTCCAAAGTCGCTCTTTAGTCGAACTTTCTTGAGTTAGGTTCGGCACGTGAGCGGGGAGCGGCGTTTTGGATCGGGCCTTAGTATTTTACTCAATCCGAATTGTAATGCTCGTTTTGAAGGGAATGAACAAACCGAACACTGATAAGGATTATTACGTTTAGGGACTGGTCAAAAAGTATAGGGGGGGGGGGGGGGGGCGGGAGCAGAGGGGGTTGGGGTGGGTAGGAGGTTTTGAGCCTGGTGCAAATGGGTGGGTCGTGCAATTTTCAGCTACCCTTAGGGGTGGGTCAACCTATTTTATAACATAGACGGGCACACATTTAAGTCTTCATTCTAACGGGACAGTTGACCACACTGTCTTGATATATAAAACACAGCCAGCTGAAATTACTGCTAAAAATACTCTCAAATCTGTTGTGTCCTTTTTAAAATGCAATTTTAATAAAATGTACGATTTTTGTTTGTACATTTCATTGCTGTTTAAAATTCTGATGCCTTAGTGTGGTCTCCTATGTTGTAACTTGTTACATATATTCTTGAAACAAAGCAAACAAAGAAACACGAGGTCCTATTTCTTTTCATAACAATAGGTATCAATATTATGACGGTTGTAAAATGGAAAAAACAAACGAACTAACAAAACAGTCTGAATAGATACATGTAACACTGCCATGTAAAAGTTTCTGGTATTTTGAATACGTTTGTTAGGATTGTCTTGATATTTCTGCTTATTTTATAAATCACCGTTAACATATTGTTCCATAAGCTCGGCCTGTTCAACCGTCATCACCCCATTGTTATCCCAGAGCTGTATCAGAGCAGACAATGAGTTCAGGAAAGACATATTAAACAATTGCGTTCCAAGGCGGAAAGGAACTATGTGGAAGCCTTAAGTGCTTCCACTATCGGAGAATTGATAGCCTCCGCTCGGCCTCTCCAGAACAGAAAAGAATTAAGAATCGTAAAGTGTCATCATCCGCCGATTCACACAAATAGCACTGTAACCAGAAGAAAAATCAGCTTTCGTTGCGCGCGCTCGGCGCCTAGCTTGAAACTGTAACAGCCGTAAAAACTGTTACACAACGCAGAGGCGAGAGAAAACGATCGAGGAGGACTACAACGAATTGTAGAAACAGTGTTCAACTCGAATAAAAAGGAATTCCAAGAGATTATACCTGTCTACTCAATGACTCTCATAATTCGCAAGAGGGGATTAGTTCCGGGTAATTTTTTTATTCATACAAAACTATCCAGCGTGCGCATATATTACTAACTTCGGCCAAACGCATGATAAGCAAAATACGCAGAGAAAAATTACTCGAAATCGTTCTTCCCCTTTTCCCCCCCCCCCCACGAGTATTTTGATTCGCAAATTTTTTACAGAGGCAAACAAAAAAAAAACACATCAAAACCTCCTCCGAACGTCCTTTTACGAACTTTACTTATTTTTATGACCAGATCAATTTACTGGCAAAAGGGACTTGGCCAATGCATCCACACCACCAAAACTAGGAAGAAGAGAAAGAAGGAAAGGAAAAATAAAGAAATACAAATCAGGCGCCATCTCCTAAAACGACGTCTTTGAACACCAATTTGCAAGACACGGAATGCGCCCTTTCAATATAATTTAATCATGGGGAAAATAACGAACCGCACCCTTTCTGTTCACGTCAAATCTGGCTGGATCCCTCCGGTTCCAACATTCGGTTTGCCCTGGTAAAGCTATTTGGGAAGAAAACTAGCCGTTCTACTCGCAGAAGGCCATGAAGTGCAAACTTTCAAAGCCTAAGAATAAATCTTGTCTCACAATGAACAGAGGAGAACTTCAAAATGCTTAGTATTGAAAGAAACAACCTACCGAAATAAACCAGAAATTATCAACATAAAAGGCTTTGATAAAGGTACTCGAATACCTGTTTTGGTTATCATTAAATACTGCGGACAAAATTTCCTGTCCGAAAGGACAAGTCCAGTTCAGTTTCCCCCCGTTTTCCTTTTGATTGTCTTTTTTTTTTTTTTTTTTTCCTTTACCAACTCTGATCCCTACATGCCCCTCGTAAGGTCCTCTATTAGGGGTCAAGATCACGTCCCTAAAGAGTTCTTCAGTCTACTAAAGGAAAAATTATTTTTTTTAGAATCTCAATGTGTAAATAAAGTTAACTTTGACATTGTGTTCTAAAAAGACATGTGCATTTCAAACAAACCCTTCGCCTTCGTTTTCAACCTTAACGAGGTAGTCCCGAGTAGTTAACAGGCTCGAGGTCCTTTCCTCACGAAACAACCTAATGGTAAGTTTTACCATAAACGGGAGAATAGAGTATAATATATAGCCCCCACCGTTAATAAAGCCTCAAACGGCGCCAGCCACCATTTAATAATAGTTCTACTTCCTCAGTACATCTTCCCACCCCTTTCACCCTAGTGTCTAATTTTCAATTTGATTCCCCCCCCCCCCCCTTTGATCTTCGACTAGTCGGTCTTTGCTCCAGCATTGTCTGGCTCGTTTGTTTTGCAAAACACATAAGGCCTCCTCTGGGTTCATGTTTCTTGCAGTAGCGGGAAACCTCCCTGTCGTGATTCCGATAATGCAGTGCCTCGGACCCTACCTTTTTTTCTGGTAACTCTAAAACGTTTTGCCTCGTCTTTAGAGCAGCCTCCGAATATCCATCACTCCTATCGAATATTTTTGTATAGAGAAACGCCGGGTTTTTTTCTTCACTCTTGAAAAATTGGTGTGACGCCTGCTGTTTTTGTATTACTTCTCGGAGGCTTGCTATCACCAGTATGGGGGACCCCCTCCCCAAACGATTTCTTTTTTTTTTCCCCCCCCTTTTTTTTTTTTCCTCAAAACATGTGGTAAAAAGTACCTTTTTTGCCCCCCCCCCAACAGTATCACTGCCTCCGGGAACTTTCGAAAGCAGTTCAATATGGCACCACTTTAGCTGTGAATAGACAGAAAA
Source organism: Montipora capricornis (assembly GCF_036669925.1). Classification (NCBI taxonomy): domain Eukaryota; kingdom Metazoa; phylum Cnidaria; class Anthozoa; order Scleractinia; family Acroporidae; genus Montipora; species Montipora capricornis. Next base: position 25,643,180 of record NC_090887.1, on the reverse strand, counting down.
AAAAATTGTTGGCAAAAAGCCTAAGTATTCCAGACTTAAATACATAAGGGAGTGTTTACCTGGATGAACTGGTACTAAGGATGAATATTGTATACGTTCCACTAGGACACCTCAACCACTTCAAGTACTCCTCTCTTTACTTCATGCCCCAGAGTTCGAGTAAACTGCATTTCGCTTCATCGTGCATAGATTTGCCTGCCATCGTCTTCGTAGAACCAGTTGCTCTTTTGAAAGGTAACTTCGCCTGAGTGCTTTTAGAATGGGTAAAGGCTTCGTAACGACTTTCACACGAAGTACCAGTTTTAAACGTTCTTGAAACACAGGTGGACACTTCACCAACACAAACGGTGCATTGGCAATAAACAACGTTTCTCCACAATGTTTTAGCACTTTTACTTGTCTTGGATCGCCGAACAATTTAGATGGAAAACGGAAAAAAGTCTGAAGCAGTTTTTCTCACTTTCACGAGAAAATTGAATTAACATGAATACAAATTAACTGCATTATTCGTTTTCCGAACAAATCGACAAACAGCATTATTGTTGATGCTTAACTTGAGGGGTGCTGTTTGTTTTTTTATTGTGTCGGCCGCATTGGAAGGTTCAAACTAGCGGGCACTTACATGAAAGTGAGTGCAACACGAGAAAAAAAAAAAAAAAAAACGAAGAGTGTATAAGGCAAAAGCAAAAGATTCGGGAGAGGAAAAAGTAACATCAGATATATTGTTTTTGTAACTTCGGCATATAGCAGTTACCGCAGTAAGTTTAACACTCGCAGAGTAATTTCGACGAGTCTCTAAGGTCCAAATTACCTATACCAATAGAAGGGAAAGTGAGAATTTTGTCGGAAAAACCATAACTGACCAGCAAAGAATGCAAGTGAGAAAATTAAGTGCCAATCGGACCGGATCGGATCGACAAAACCCGGACTGGGTCAATATCAAAATTCCTGCCAATAGACACATGAAATCCCTGGGTCACCAGTTAAGGTTACTTCCCACCTTCACGGATGTCCTTCCGGAAAAAAAGTTCGTACTCACGGTAGTTTCAATAAAAGCAGAACAAACTAGACATCAGGAAAATCTTAGTAAATATATGTTCCGCTTGTCATTCCAAGTAATTAGTTGCGGTGTTTTTTCATTTCACACCTGCCGCACCCACTATTGTGTAAATCAAAAAATTCGGTTTTTCATGTTTGTCAGGGATTTGGCCAGTTATTAGTATTTATACCCTCCGCTGTACTCTTGAGTACCATCACAGCTTGCGGTTTGCCACAATACAGTTTTACAACCTTCATCTTTCTGGCTTTAAGCCCATCTATTCGTGTGCTGCCCAACGACCAGATACAGAGCGAAGGTTCGTCCGTTTCTGCTGAAGTATTCCCAAACGTCTCGGGTGACAGTGGAGGGCAACTCCCAGCAGCCGTTGATCAAGTTTCTTTTTCCATGTTTCAAAGAATTTTCTTGAGAAAAAAGTAGAAGACAAAGGAAAGCCAATCCGAGCATGAAAAGTAAGTTAGATAAAGAAGTTGTGCAGCTAAAGTTTCAAATGAAACCCGAAACAATTTGAGCTTAATGCCGAGCTGGATACCATTTTGGAAAATTTGAACCCGAGAGCGAAAGCAGCGAGCCAAATTTGTCGCAAATCAAGAAGCTTTTCCCAAAGAAGGCCGGCCAAACGGTATTCGAAAGCGGGCAGAAGCTGATAAAAATCGCTGATAAAAGCATGGACGCCTGGCAGGTCGTAGCCGAGTACGAGTCAGACGACCTTGCATCCGGCTCCGAAGATGAAAAAACGTCTTAAGAAGGCAGGTGAAGCTGCGAGTCGCAAGAGACGCCAAAAAGAACAACTCTCCAGTGATCGTGGAAAAGAACCAAGAATTGCTTTGGGCACTGATAATCAAAATTTTTCGTGGTATAATATTAAAGAGGTCCCCTCCTCTATACTTTGTATGTTCCATGGTGTTTTGGATACGCTTGCGCATCCGAACCATATTTCTCATGGTATTTGTTTGTATTACCGGAAGTTAAAGGGTAAAATGTTTTAACGTTCGTTTGAGCGAAGCGAATTAGAACGTAAATATTTTTTTCCGCTGGTATTCCAAGTCTTAGTTGCGGTGTATTTCATTTCATACCTGCCGCACCCACTAGTGTGCATAATCTTGTTTTTCATGTTTTGTCAGGGATTGGCCAGTTTATAGTATTTTATACCCTCCGCTGTCTTCTTGAGTACCATTCACGCTTGCGGTCCCATACAGTTTTATTCATCTTTCTGCTTTAAGCCTTCCCATCCTCCCCGTTTACTACAATGTTTTGTCCATTGCATTTATCTTTCAGGCCCGTCGAGAACGCTTTTGGCGACTTCCTTCCGCTGTTTCAAATGTCTCGGCAAATTTGGACACTGGGCTAAGGACTGCCAATCTGGTTGTGTGGCCGGAAGTGACCAGCCCCTTAGCTACAATTCCTTTCCCTGGAATCTCCCTACAACAAGCCAACCTCATGCCAATCAGCTCAACAAAAGCAATGATTGGCCTTTGCGCAGGTACATCATTTTTACACAGGATACCGAACTTGAAAGCTGACATCCATTCCGTGTTAAGGGTAAGCTGAAGATAATTTGATGTTTTTCTGCAGATTCTTATATGTGCGCCGGATTTCATTTTGTCTATTATTGAAAATGGCTAGCAGACTGCCATTCATTAGTTTTCCGGTGGCGCGTAAAACTGAAAGAATAAGTCGGTCTTGTCATTTCTGCTGTTTTTGTGGATCAAGCCTGTTTCTTGAGCTCCTTAATTCAGACCGGGTGCGTTTGGTTAATGAGCAGGCCTTTTGTTGTAAATCCTTTGTCAGTTGTCTGAACAACCATGTGGGGGTAAGAAAGCTTATTCTCGATTTGCGTCATGTCAACAAGTACATTAATTAAGCAAAGGTGTTTAAGTAAAGAGTACTGGAACATTGCTATGTCTTATTTTGTGAAGGATGGGTTCATGTTTTTTCCTTCGATTTAAAAAAGTGGTTACCATCATGTATACATTGCACAAGAGCACCAAACCTTTGTCTGGTGTTTTCAATGGCGTTCGCCCGAATTCCATTAAGGAAATATTTTATGTTTTTTCTGTGCTCTCCGTTCGTCTGGTCCTCTGCCCGCTTGGGTTTTTACTACGGTTTTTGAAGTTATTGGAGGAGTACAGGGTCTTTGTAAAGCCATCTTCTTGGATTGATGGCTGGGCGATTGTTCAGGATAGAGAAAGTTGTCTCATTAAGGCCCGGCTGTAAGGGCGGATTTGTTGCAACGCAGGTTTTGTTGACAATGAAGATCAGCGGTATGGTAATCCCACCCAAGTATTGGACTGGCTGGGTAATTCCTGGAATGCTGCATTAGGTACTTTTAAATTGGTGGAAAGGAAGAATTGTTAAGAGCATTAAACTCAATTGATCCTATTATTGAAGGCCCGATTTCAAAGTTACCCCGAGAGAGTTTTCTTCCTTCACAGGTCAAGTTATCTCTACCTGTCCTGGAGTTGGTAACATTGGCAGGATAATGACCATACATGGTGTCTTGTCCACCGCGTGCAGGGATCATTGGGATTCTATATCCCTTCTTTGAGACGATTACTGCAAGGAAGAACTGTATTTTTGGAAGGCAGTATGGTTATAATCAACACTAGGTATTGCTTTGTGAGTAAGGTACCAAGTTATTTTTTGTATTCTGACGCCAGTTCCACCGGAGGTGGAGCAATTACTGATTTTAACAATGATTTTGTGTGCCACAAAAAAACGTGGAGAACGAGAGAGGTCAAAGTTCAATGTGGAGAGAACTGTCTGTTATTGAGTTTCTTTGCAATCATTTGCCTCAGTGTTGGATCACATGTTAGTGGTTTACGGATAGCCAAGTAGCTGCTCAGATTGTTGAAGTGGGCAGCATGAAATTAGGTTTGCACAAATGGCCAGAGGGATTTTTGATATTTGTATCCGATCGGGAATTCATTCATTTAGATGTACAGTGGATCCCTCGCACTTCGAATCAACAAGCTGTTTATATAAGTCGTTTAATTGATACTGATGATTGGCAAATTACTGAAGAATTTTTTTTTTTTTTTCTCGATGACTTGTGGGGTCCGCATAGTGTAGATTGCTTTGCAAATTATTATAACCGCAAGATCCCCAGGTATTTCTCGAGGTTTTGGAATCCCAATTCCTCGGGTGTTGATTTTTTTTCAGTCTCTTCGAGGGGAAAATTGCTTAGTAGTCCTTATCCAGTTGTATATCCCACGCGTATTACATTATCTTAAATCTCAGAAGGCCGTTAGACTAAAATTTACTGATTAATTTATTGGACGGTGTGTCTACTAGCCTATGTTTTTTTTTTTCAGTTGTTGGCGCTGGCCAAGGCAGTATGCCGTTTATTTGTAAGGCACTGGCCTAATGTTTGGTCTGTCATTTCATATGGTGCTGTCCTAATAGGAGTAGTTGATTTATGTGGCACTGGCCTAATCAATGGTTGTTGATCTACGCGGCACTGGCCCATACGATCATTTAACGTCTTACGTGGCACTGGCCATCATCAATGGTTGTTGATCTACGCGGCACTGGCCCATACGATCATTTAACGTCTTACGTGGCACTGGCCTCATCAATGACTGATTTTTGTACGGTTATTAAAGGATGTTCTGTCTTTCTTTTTTTTCTTCTAGTATGTATGTTTTGTTTTGTTGTCTTTACAGATTATGCTATCAAGTAATTCTTGGAAAGGCTTTCAACAGTTTTCTTCAATCAACGTTTATGAAGTGCTAAATGTTATGTTGAAGTCAGGTCGGATTCGACCACTAAAGCTTACGTTCGTGTTATCAGAAAGTTCTTGGACTGGTCTAAAAGTAGACAGTTCAACATGCAGTTACCTTTTCCTCTTAGTGTTGTTTCTCTATATTTGTTTGAAGTTCAGCAGTCTTCCGCTTCTAGCTCCTCAGTAATTTAGCCCATGCGGCCCTTAAATGGTTACATTCTTTTGTCCCTAGTTTGGATCGTAATCCTTTAGATAGCGAATTTTGCAGAAATGTGTCGTCGAATCCGCTAAACGCCAGAAGTCATAGCCAGTTATGAAAAAGAAGCCTATTTTTCCACAGAAATTATAAGGCGTATTTTAGATATTCATAACAGGAAAGATGCTAATTTAAAGAATCTCCGTATTGCTGCGTTGTGCTCTTTAGCCTTCGCAGGGTTTTTTTTTTCGTTATGACGAATTATGCAATATCGTTCCGGAGCATATCGAATTTCACAGCGATTATATAAGAATTTTTTTTGTGCCTCGTAGTAAGACAGATGTTTATAGAAGGGAATTTCGTCTATATTAGTGCATCTGGATCTAAGTACTGTCCTGTGGTGTTTTTACAACGTTATTTAGATTTATCTGGTATTGACTTAAACAGTCCTCTCTCCCTTTATTTAGACCATTGTTTTTTCACCGTAGTACTTCTAGCTATACCCTGAGGAGCGGAAAGATTTCTTATACTACCTGTAGAGATATCTTAAGGGATACCTTAAGTCAGCTGGGCTATACAACCTAATGTTTATGGTCTTCATAGTTAAAGATCCGGTGGCATTACAGCTGCCGTACGCCATAGTAGGAATTCGATTCCAGAAAGACTACTTAAAATTCCTGGTAGGTGGAAATCTGATTCTGCCAAGGATATGTATGTTGAAGAAAGCCTTGAAAACAGGTTGCATGTAACTAAGTATTTAGGTTTGTAACGTATTATGGAGCGTAGATTAGTTTCTGCATACAGTAGTATCTAAAGAGTTGTAAAAAAAAAAAAAAAAAAAAAAAAAAAAGTAACAATTTCTTTTTGTAATTTCTATCTTATAATAAACTGTTTTGGATACGCTGTAAGTCTACGTAATCAGAGGAAACCGGTTGGAGAAATAAAGGCAAGTTGACAAGATCTGTTGCTGTGTGCTGCTCACTAGTATTTATTTACAAAATTAAAAAGTTACAAAAAATGTTTAAAAAATTAGAAAATTGTTTATTTCTTTATTTTTAATTAAAAAAAGAGAGACTAACTAAGCCCAGAACAGGAGATCATGAAGGAGAACCTTTATCTCCAATACTTCGCCTAGAGTCAACGCTTTCCCGACTGGTAGATTTATTTAATATAGAACGTATCTCTTGAGAGATTAAGCACTCCCACTGTGTAAAAACCAATCAAAACAGAGCTATCCCAGCGTCTAGGGAAATATGATACGTTTAGCGGGAAAAAACTGTTCCTTAAAAAAAAAAATGATTGGGAAAGGATTGACTCAAGGAATTAGTGGAGATAGAGGGTCCCCTTGATAAACTCCTGCCCGGAGAGAAAATGGGTTGCCCAATAAAAAACGAACGTTCATGTGGTTTGAAGTTATATGTTGTTCGAGTGCAGCTTTCCTTTAAAAATTAATTATTGGAAAAGGTAATGCCTAGTTCATTATGATAAAAAGAAAATCCCTTAACTCCCGCTTAGAACCAATCATATTGCAGGATATTTAGGGAATTGCGCGCGTTCAAGTTCCAAGAAAAATGAGTAAATTAACTTTCATTTTCCTAATTAGCTCCGACAAGCTGATAAAAAAAGCAACAAATTAAATTTGCTTGAGGGAAAGAAAACTCATTTCTGGGGAGGATCCAGGACCTAGTCTAGACGGGAGGGGGGGGGGGGGGGGTGGACCCTGCCGGAGAGTTTTCAATGGGAAGCATTGGAATATTTTGTAATTTTCGAGCGTTTCCAGGGGTAATTCTATGTTAATGTCTTCGAAAGTCTCGGGTTTTTTTTATTCTTTTCTTTCCCAAAGATGGCCTATGCTTGCGTAAGCGATGTTTGTCCAATAAACATTTTTGCAGTCTCAGGAACCGTGCGTGTTTAAACTTTGTTCATTTCAGTTAAGGGAGCTCGACGAAAACAGTCAAACCACCGATGAATTCGCCCCAGGATTTGCGAAAACAACCTCGTTCCCAGAGTCTTCTCGGCTTTCAATATGGCGGCGGGTCTTGAGATGACCCTGGCACACAGTGAACTAAAAAGATCGCTGATTTATGCTTTTCTCACATGAACTCTCTATTGGTTTAATGTCGAAAGAAAGATTGCGGCTAGTGAGGAGAGCCAGAAGAAGAACAGAATTCGTGTTTAAATCATTTTCAAAATTGTAACTGTTCCGTAAGAAGCAGCCGCAAATTAACAGCATAACAGTAAAAAATAACTCGCCGTTTTTCCACGTTGCACGGTGATCTACATCAGGCCTCGATTCCAATTAAAGCTACGTTGGCTTTTCACGACCTCTGGCATAGCGATCGCTCGATATATTTAACAATTATTCGCCGAGGGCGAAGTGATTATCGGTGAATATTCACCGAGACGAAGTCGAGGTGAATATTCACCGATAATCACTGATCCTGAGGCGAATAATTGTTTCAGTATAAATACACAGGTGATTATTTCAAAAATGAGAAAAAAAAAAAAAAACTTTTCAACGCGAAAATCATCTTCACTTACAGTGGCAAAACGACTACTGGGAGCCATTTTGTCCGTCGAGGTGATTATCGGCTGATACTCCGAGATAGCGAGCCAATGAGAGCGCGCGATTTTGTATAATCACCTATGTATTTATACTAAAGAAGGATATATAATGGTGTTTGAAAGACGTAACGGTAATTGAGTGATTTTATTTCGTACGTACCTTTACGTTTTGGTTCATTTTGGCGTCTCACAATTGTAATTCCCTGACGCGAGTATTGTTTATACTGTTGTTCAATGTTTTCACCATGTCAGATTGTGTTACAAATTATAAAATTGTTCAACGGGTTTCAGACTATTGATGTGGTTGATTTAGCAGTTGTATGTGGCGCTGTTGACTCGTGTGACAGCTGCAATGAAGGTGGGTCTTTAAAACAGGTACAGGTCACATTCCACAGTTAATAATCAACAACTAAGCCAAAAGTTTCCCCGAGACCAGAAACAACATTTTTGTCGAGTGATTAGCGCGAGCAGACACTTTTGTTGTTGTTTATTTGTCTGCAGCACGGTGACATGTACACTCACCTGTGGAAATGTGACCTGTGCTTTTTTAATATAGTTAATAGACCTGCAGCTGCAGTAATCCATATTCTTTCCCATCCCTTCCACACTCTTCAGCTAGTGGTGCACAGAGAAATCTAGCTCGGTCGGTTTTCATCATTGCCTTTTACTTTCATTAATAAAAAAAAATTAATCTCCTCACCCCCAAACAAAGTGCATGGCATCTTGTAATTTTCCAAGAGGGTTATTTAAGATTCTGAAGTCTTACCAATAAATATTATTCTTGAAAATAATTGTAAGGCCTTTCATTACAGTCTTATTGACCTGTCAATTCGCTAACGACTTCCATTTTTGCTTCTTCTTCTGATTTAAAAATATAAATATGTATATTAAACAGTATTCTTTAATTTTGTACACATGACTTTTTTAGCATCACACTCCTGTGAGTTTTCTTGTACTCCAAGAATTTTTATTCATTTTCAAAACATGCTTTGAAAATATTGTCTAGCATAGCTCAAGTTGTGGCATTTATGATGATTACTGTCTGAAGATGTGGTACATCAAGTGATTTGGGGGAAGATTGCAGACTGGACAGGGGGATTGGAAAATAAAATTGAAGGTAACAAAGCAAATGAATTTGTGACTTCACCAGCAACAAGAAACTATTTCACAAAAAGAAATATCAAGGAGGAATTATTTTTAATGCCGCACAGAATTCTTTGCGCGCCTAGCCTTCGGAATGTGTTCCATCGATGCAACGATGGCGCCGTGAGGGTAAATAAGGCAGTTCTTTATCGGAAGGGTTTTTTTTTTCTCAGTATGTTTTTGTAGTAGTGAGATTTTTAAACCCATTGCAATGTAAAAAGCTCAATACGTCTTTGTCAAGAGCACCAAATTCATTCAGTTGGCTTCGGAGCTTTCTGCGTTCTCTCCCGCAAGAGATTGTTGAATCTTCTTTCCATCGATGTGTACATTTTAATGCGTATTCAGCTTTGTTTGCTGAAGGAAGTGTGTGTTCAGAAGACGCAGGCAAGCCAACTGTGCTGCTCTAACTAAAGCTGGATCTAGCACAATTGGATATCTTTCCTCGGGATTATCATTGCGGTCGTCGTATACATAAACATTGGCAAGTCCTCCATCAATTGCTCTCTTGAGTGACGGGACTTTATCGAACATTTCTTGGAGCTTCGCTATGTCAGGCTGTCTTTCAGATACCCACAATAATTTTATTCTGTGAGGTGCTTTGTCTTTAACTTGTAGATTTTGCTCAATCCATTTCCTGCTCTCCGTTTTGTCACCTGGCTTCGCGTTAAACCTTCTTCTCCACCTTGGCATCTGTGCGGCATCCACTACTATCGAGTCATCGCCTATTTCTAAACCAACAACATGTGAAAAATCTATTAACAGTCGTTTACTTTCATCGTCTTCAACTTTGGTGGACTGAATGGTAAAACAGTGGCTCGAGGGACTTGTCAAGACTTTGCACTTCAAAATCTCTTTGCTAACTAACTCAGGATCTGAACGCTCCCATGAAACGAACGACGCTTGAACAGACTGCAAATGAAAACTAATGCTTGCCTGTGGCAAATTGCATTGATGAAATTCTCTTGCAGACTGTTTTGTTACTAAAGAAATGGACGTGTCGCTGAAATTATTTAGTGCATACTGCCATAGCTCATCGGTTAACAACGTGATTTCCTCGGAATACTGAACTTCATTCACCCTTCTGTTTACTTTGGTTGGAACATTGCCTTGTCCTGGCGAATCTTCGGTTATTTCACCCTGAAAGTAGTAAGTATTAAAATTTGTAATTTCACACTGATTTGAAATCCACCATGCAGAGTAGTTAATTCGTATACTTAAAAGTAATATAATAGTTCATGATCGAGCTGGATACTGGTGCTATGTTTTCTAAGTTGGCAAATAAAAAGCCTGTTAAATCATACCTGGTAACATTACAATTTTCTCAAATTTTATTGGTGCATTGACTGCTTTATTTTTCACTAATTACATGTATTGTGTAGGGTTGTAATCGGACAGTGAAATGAGACAGTTGGCTGCATTCGGACACCTGGGGTGCTTACCATTTAGCCAAAAAATCCGGAAATTTCGGTTTGAGGTCAAATGGAAAGGCAACTTTCCGGAAAATCTTTTCGGAAATCTGTATCATACTCGTGATTAAAGAAATCAGACACCCACTACGCGGTTGTCCAATTTTGTTAATCACTTGTATGATTATTGGACTCCACTCAGTCCTATTACCATTGTGGAGCGTTTTTATTGGCACGTTCATAAATAATGATGGATCATGCTCTGATTTTTGTCTCTTCAATTAGTGTCAACAACCACCTATACCAAACTGGGGATTGTCTTGGTGGCACACCCATTGTTCATTGTCTTGGAATCTGTAATTTTACTCATAACCTGCTTGATTGAAATACTGTTCCTATGGTTATGTGTGAACAAAATACGTATTTACCTTATCATTTTCTATTGATACTCATCATCACTGTAACCTCGGGATGATGTCTTTTCCACTGTTTCAATTTGTTCTTCCTCCCTGTCTATTTCAAATTTTTCGACGAAGGGCAGATTCTTATAGTAAGACAATAATAGAAATTAATAAATGAACCTGAGAAATTGACTGTGTCATAATACAAGATGCAGTGGTATAGCGTATGTTTATAAAGACATTACTTTTTGTGGACATCGTTATCCACCAACTTCACTTAGACATAACTGCTGTACAGTGTATTATGCTTAGAAATATGGGCACTGGAACAGTGTTGCATGCATCAAACAATTGCTGTGCAATGTGAGGTATGACGATAATGTCATGTTGTTTGTATTTTTTTTAATTGATTAATAGAACAGGGTTGCCATAGTCAAGGAAAAGTTTGGGAACAACAGAATTTATTTTGCTAGCAAAGGAAAAATCTTAGTCCTTTGCAAATTCAGTGAGAGGGCCAGAATTTTGTTTTAGGTTTCCAACAATTATTAACTTTTGATTATAATTACCGTAGGTACCATTTTTTTGGTTCCATTCTTTTCCTCATTCGCAGCCTGTCTTTTCCTTTCAGCTTTTGTTGATGAAGACTTTAGGGGAGTGCTCTCTCTGCATGTCATTTCAAGGACTTCATTTGCAAATTGCTGCCGAATTACTTGCTTTTGATACTGCTCTTTTGAAATTGGACCATTTCGTCCTCCAGAAAATAACAATGAATTTTTTTTTGTCAAACAGAATTAAACATCGCATACTAAAGCACGGTGATTGATTCAGTTGAAGCAGACAACTCCCAGACTCTAAAAGTTATAATCGAAACAATCTGGTTAAAGTGGTGCCGATGACAAACGACCTAAAAATGCAGCATGTGCAGGAAAGACCTTGTGTAGGCAGAAGTGTGGTAAGACAACCTGCCTAAACATTTCACCTCGCACCTCCTTACAGAATGCTAAAGTCGAAGGGGTAAGGAATAGGAAGTAGGGCGTTGCATAAAACTGTTAAAATCAAATTTGAGCTGAAGAAGAACGTTATTGGTCAAATCACACTTCTCGCCCTAAAGGAGTTCCAGGATCGCTAATCTTATGGCTTACCAAGGAAGCTCACAAACAACAAAGAGTATGAGGCGTGTATTTTCAGCAACCATGGAATAACAAGTACAATTACAATCTTGCTAAATGGATTTGGAACCAAAAGATTCGGCTGAAGGCGCTTCGCTAAGATTATACAATACGCAACCATGGTCCGCCTTTGCGAGAATTCGACTAGATTGAGTTGCAGGAGATGATCCGTCAACCCGCACCACAGCCATTGAGGTACAGCCGTGGTAAGAATGACTGAATGCGTCAGCGAATATTTGGTCTGTCTTAAGACGACACACGCTATTTTTACAAAGGTACCATTTGGTTATTTGAGACCATCAAAACGATCTTGGAGTTCAGCATAAAAAACCTTTATGATGATTGGTTCAACAAAACTATGGCCTAATACTGGCAAAAAGCCGTGCTAGGGACTACTAGAAATTGCCACAACACACACATCCAGGTCTTTTAAAGTCATGACCTTCATTAATGTGTCTACATACAACCGCGTTTACACCAAACAGAAAAAGATTAGTGTATTTTGGGTGTGTTATTAGTTGCTATGCGGGGACGTTCGAACCTTGGTCCTGTAATGTGGCCAGATCTTCTATGTTGTTCTATCGTGCGTATAAAAGGAGAGTTGGGGTCTGGTGGAAAGATTTCATACACCCTTTCGCTCAAGGACCCCTCTTTTACAAAATTGGTGTACATATATGCGATCTTGAATTTCAAGAATGGCAGTCATTATAAACCAAATCCGTTACGAAGAACCATTTGTGTTTTTTACCAGTGACGATGTTGTGAAGTTAATATATGCACCCTGAGCGGCATCCTCTCTCAAATGCCTCATATGAAAAACCAAATTCAGAATGCCTCCTAATCGTGTGAAGTCGCTGTTTGGTTTTGCTTTGATCCCGACGTTATTACGGTAGTATCCCTGATGCCAGACTTATGGCGGTAGCCAACCCACACCCCAGTCTTAATTTTTACTTTATGGCGTACGTGGTTCTTTTCTGGCTTTCTCTGCTTTTGCGATAACAAATAAGGGCGCTAAGCAGAATCCTTAAGAATATGTGATGAATATTGATCACTACGCTACAACAAATAGGAAACCGGAACTAAAGACCTAACTAAATTGAACAAAAACTCAAAATTAGAGGTTTAACAGAACCAACCAACAAACATGGGATTGTCTCGACACACTTACAAAGTCACACGGAATAGCTAATATAAACGCTTATATAAAGACACTTTTATTTAAAAACAAATGTGGTGATACATCGTTGACTATGCCTTGTAGTATACAACAGAAGGTTTTGGAAATGCCTGAATGAGACCATCAGTTCAGCGTCCTATTAGTTCGTCCGCATGAATTGTTGGTACTAGTTCCAATAAGGTGGTCCTAATGATTATGCCTATTCGTTTCATTACCAATTTCTTCTTTTTCGAAATGCTTCAGTGAAACACAGCAGAATAAGTAACAATGACAATAGGTTCCTAGGAATAGTAAGATATTACGGTCGTCCATTTATAAGATCAAGCTCGCGGCCGCTAATGCGGGTTCGTAAGCAGTTACCGCGATTCCTTAGCCAGTACAGAAAATTGGGCCCGAAATATTGCAGCGCAAGATTTATGTGAAAGATAAAAGGAAAATAATGGCAAAAGAAAAAGTCAAACGACAGTTTACGGTTTGAATTAATTTGGTGTAAAGTGCGAAAGAGATTCTCGAGAATTGCTTTCTTAATAAGATACGCGTATTATACTGGGATTAAACCTGTAAAAACAATTACAACCAATTCATTAAATCAGTCACTATTTATGCACGTTATATGTTGGCAGTCAATATTGTTGGCAGAATAGATTGATATGTGCTGTCTGGTGTTTTTTTTTTGTTTTTTGTTTTGTTATTCTGTTTTCGATGTGTTGGGATTCTTGTGGTCCAACGTGCTTCTCATAGGGTGAAGCGATATCTTGTTTCTCAGGAGTCAACACAGTTCACTACGAACCTCTTCATCTGAAATTAACTTAGTTCACCTTAATGCAATCACTGCAACTAAAGAACGTAACTTCAAGAGAACACTCAGGACAAAAAAAGATCACAAATGTAATTAAGTATATCGATTCTAAAGCATCCGATTTTGAGTAACAGGTCTTTGATTTTCTTTAGTTTAAGGCTGTGTTTGGTCACCTACAGTACTGGGAAAAGCGGTCTTTTATTTAAAACAAAAACAACCTTTTGGAAATCAAGGGGTACTTCGCTCACGTTTAAGAGAGGACAACGGTCTGAGCTTCGGATGCCAGTGCGAAAGTGTTCGAATAATTTACATGACTTTAACGTGTGGAAAATATTATCAGGAATTCACAGGTCTTTTAATAGGTTTACAGAGTCTTCTTGTACATCCGATTTTCAGTATCAGCACAAGCACAAACCGAGTTTTGACCTGTTATATGGTTATTGAATTAATGCTCTTTCTATCACAAGAATCTTTAAAAGACCTTTGTAAGTTTATTTAAATATATTTATTCCCAGAGCGGATAGCTCTTCAATAATAGCGCAAGGTGTTGCATGGGTGATCTATTTTTCCAGTTGTCAATATGCTTCGTCAACTGGTCAATAAAGTCACGACCAGTTATACCGTAGGTGGCTAAGAAGGTGTTTTTTCTCCATGTTGTTACTTCGTTGTATGCTCCATCAATCGTAGCAGTGCTGATTGTTATCATTCCCCCGTCGGAATTTCGGCCCCAGTTAACCGATGCTGGCAAGTTGACAGTCGTATAATTGGGTAAACACTCAGGAACATCATCAGACACATCCGGCCAATCGCCCATTGTAATTCTGCTTTCCTCTGGGATTTGCTGCGACCCTGTGCTATGCAAATTTGGGCCCATTGTAGGTGAATTACCATTTCCACTTTCTGTGTTTTGGTTGTTTTGACTTTCATTTTCAATATTTTCCTGACTAGAATATTATTTTGTGGATGTGATATTCCCCAAATCCTCGACACTTCTTTCTCTAATGGATAGAACTGTTCCATTATTTCTCTTTTTCTCTAGCCTCGCTGCCTGGTCCCGTAGGTTTTGGCTCTTCAATTGTAGATTCTTGTACCCCATATCATCTCACAACTCCTTCATAACGTCAATATATCCTCTTTTCCTTCCATTTTCGTTGCAAAGAGGATTCTCTGAAGAAACAAGTTCCTGCGCTTTTTTCTTGCATTCCAAATCATCCTTGTTCATCTGTTCTGTCCATTTTACTTTCGTCTTCCTCGCCTGACTTGACATTCCACTTCCACAGCTATCACGATGGCTGATCAGTAATAATAATAATAGTTATAATAGCAAATTTATTCAAGTGTCAATGGGTTAAGTACAAGAGCACTAATTGGGGACACCAACGAAGTTAACTCAAATCAAATCAAATATTGGTTTTTGAGGAAAGGGAAAAAGTACCCGAAGAAAAACCTCTTGGAACAGAGAAGAGAACCAGAAAACTCAACCCACATTTAACGCGAATTCTGGGACTCGAACCCGGACCACCTGGGTAGAAGGCGAGTGCTTTCACCACTGCGCCACCCCTGCCTCGCCTTATTCAAAAGAATATTTACTCTTGAACAAGGCCAAAAGGGCCAATTTGCAATCAAACAAAAGAATACTAAAATGGAAGCCATTTTGCAATAAGGTGTATTGAGTTAACCCATCTGGTCTATTGGCTATTTTTCCCTCAGAACTTGGTGTAAAAATAAACACTTTTCTGACGCTGATGGGGACAAACCTGATACCAGAGTCGCACTCTTGGCTAATTAATGGACTCTTGGCCTTGCTAAATTCTATAGTTAAACAATACCAGTACAATTAATCGTACTGGATGTCCTCAAAAGTGTCCTCTAACGACTGAGAGCGGTCAAATCAATTCCATCAGCCATCTATCGCAGACATTTCACGAGATCACTATGCATGCGCACAATCAGTCATACCATGTTATGCTCCGCCATCTTTGCATGACCGGTAAAGCATTCGGGAAAAAAAAGAAACAACCTACGATTGTCCTCATCATCCGTTTAGTTACACAACAATCCTCTTCTTTTCTATATACAACGCTGTTGTGAAAAACCTTTACCTGGTTTGCGAGGCAAGCCTAAGTTCTAAAACTTTTCGAGTTCGCGATGACATCGAACCCGTCTTCACTCAAGGACCTCAAGGTTATTATCAGCGAGTCGGAGAGCAATCCCATGGCGCCGCCGGGGAAATCACTTGAAAGGATTCCTTCAGCGAATACTTCCAATGCTCCCAATAGCGATAAAAGAGAGTCCCCAGAGAGGACCAACAAAAACAGTCGTCGATGACGATTCGACAAAGAGACCAAAGATCACCAAAAGGAATCAACGAGCTCAACCACACGATTGACCAGCTAACGCATGTTGTCAAGAATTTTGCGCCCGTTATAAGAGAGCTAAAAACAGCTTACGATGCCTCCTTTGGTGACGATTCTGAGACGATGCGGGTAAAGAGAACGGCGAAGCCGAAGGATTTATTCGGGATTGTCATGGGCATATGTTTGCTTGTCACGGTGAACGTGGTACATTCATGTAACTCGCTTGATAAACTTCACTTCGAAGGAGACTGCAATCGTCAACTGGATACGGACAAATTCATCATTAGCTGTGGTCTTACTTTTCTTGAGGTGATGTTGGACGGAAAATTGTTGTTAATTATTATTTGACCTGGCTGCAAGGGAAATCCATCAGTTTGGTCACGAAAAAGCGAAGACGGCAGAGCTACAGTGTTAAAAATTGCAACGAATTACGCAATGTGTTTAAAGTTAATTTCTCCGTCATCATAGTCGCCAATTTAAAACCTCAACAGTCATATTCAGCTTACAGACAAGATAATAATCAATACTGAGAGTTTGACCGCTTGCTTTAGAACAATCTGAGAGCGAAATAGAGTGTAAAGATGACTTAATTTGAATCTTTTTACAATTTGCATCATAATTTGTTTATCACCTGCTGTCAAAATACGACTTTCCCCAAGTTAGTTTTCTAACATTTACGAACTATAATAAATCGCTGTTGCAAATTCAGTGACGGAAAAAATAGTACTTTAGGGAAAAATGCGAAAATAGATGCGCTCGTTTTTGTCGTTTTCCAAAACGGCCGACACCTTACATAGTAAAGCCAACATTTTTTCCTTCTTCATAAAAGACAAAGCAGTTTTGAAACATCCTTTAGTAATCAGAGGTATAGGTGTCCTTTCTGGTGGAATTTCATTAGAACTGACTCACATCTATGCGAGAGGTAGACACATATAAATTACCCATTCTAAGTATCAAAACATGGGCTTATTGTTGTCATGATTAATGGAGGTTACCATAGCAACGGTAACTCAGCTGGCCCAAATATGGTTGTTTTCGTTTATCTTCCCGGGCAACATATCTCCACACAAAAAATGAAGGGTGAGTTTAAGAACTCCACTTCCAACTTTGCGTGACTTTCTCAGAGAACTGTTCTTAACTTGGTTTGGGCGTTTCATTTTCTTAGCACGGTGCATTTACAACGCTTTGCATACTATAAAGCCATCTTGAAAATATTGCCTAAAATAATATAAAATATGCTTTAACATATTATTCCACCCTTTAAGAGGTCGCCATCCCGGCGACAAAAGAAGGTAGTAACTGAAGGGAGCGAAAATGCGCAGCACTATTTTGTTAAAAGATTTTTTTTTTTTTTTTTTTTGCAGGTAACATCTAAGAAGTCTCTGAATGAGGTTAGTTAATCTATATTCCATAGAAGGGTAATAATCAGCAGCGCCATTTAACCACCAAACAATACTAACTTGAAAAGGGAAAGACAACTTGCAACGAGCTCGAGCTGTATTCAAGACAGGAGTGCCTTGAAATTCACGGCATTCCTCTACCTCAGAAAGAAAGGGATATTGAAGAAAATACCAACGAACTAGTTCTCAAAATCGGAGATATGATGGGTGTTTCAGTGCGTCCTGGGGATATTTCGGTCAGCCATCGTATTCCAACCAGCCAGAAATATCAGGGAAGGAGATCTGCTCCTGCTATTAAACTGAAATTTACCCGGCGTGATACAAAGGAGATATTCTATCGTGGGCGAAAAGAGCTGAGAGCCTTGACAACTAAAGAATTCGACTTTTCAGACGCCGAAGGCGTGCGCGCGCAGAGCACCATTGCTAAGAAAATATGGTAACCCATCCATGTTAGAAAATTTGGCTTTATAGCCATGACGTCATGAACGTCCGTCCGTACGTACGTACGCACGTCCATCCACCCCTCCATGTATGCCAATGTGACCAGTATCACGTAACCATATCACGGGCTCAACTTTAGAGCTCATAGAGCAGACAATACTCCGGTTTACACTATAGCTAGTTTACAGCATACATCTTTGATATTGGACATCAATGTTATGGTCAATTGACACCTGTCAAAACAAGGTATCCGCTGACCAGTATCACGTCACCATATCGCGGGCTCAAGATAGACCTTATCGAGGTCAAAGGAAAGGTTAGGTTTATACAAACGTTGTCCGTGTAGCACTTATATTTTAAACAGAATTAACTGAAGGGAGTGTAGCGTAACGTGAAGTGTTAGATTTCTATCCCATATGAACCATGTGAGCGTTAGCCCTACTGATAGAACTGGGCCCACACAAGGACAGAGAAAAACTCTGACCAGGGTGGGAATTGAACCCACGACCTTCGGGTTAGATCTCCGCCGCTCTACCGACTGAGCTACAAGGTCAGACGGGAGCAGGCCGTGGGAACTGAAGATGTTATAGTCACGGCAATTAACATGTACAAGTACAAGGAAAGGTTACGTTTATACAAACGTTGGCCGTGTAGTGTAACGTGAAGTGCTAGATTTCTATCCCATATGAACCATGTGAGCGTTAGCCCTACTGATAGAACTGGGCCCACACAAGGACAGAGAAAAACTCTGACCAGGGTGGGAATTGAACCCACGACCTTCGGGTTAGATCTCCGCCGCTCTACCGACTGAGCTACAAGGTCAGACGGGAGCAGGCCGTGGGAACTGAAGATGTTATAGTCACGGCAATTAACATGCACAAGTACAAGGAAAGGTTACGTTTATACAAACGTTGGCCGTGTACCACTTATATTTTAAACAGAAATCTAGCACTTCACGTTACACTACACTCTTATCGAGGTCAGCTGTTTTTTTTTTTTAAGTTGACCGCTGCCCCGGTACTGGTTCTTGATTGGATCACAGGCTTAAGCCAGGTCAGACACTCACACTCACACCTGAACGAGGCTTAATTTTTTGCGCTCTTTCTGTGGCTCGATGCGGCTACACAGCCATGCTACGTCAGCAAAGCTCTCGACAGTCGATGCTTTTCGTGTTCAGGTACGTTTGGAAAATATATTTTTCTTGCATTTTTTGCTGGTTTAGGCATAATATAGCTGTAGTTATTCAAGTCAAACTTTGGAGGGATATAAACGTACAGCTGAGTGTTTATTTTTAAGTTGTTTAGGGCTGCTTTTTGCTCTGAATTGCAGTTTTTGGTATGTCTTAAGATGTTTAATTTCGATTCTACTAAGGTTGCAAGACGCCTGGACGGCCTATGTCAAAAGAACAGAAACGAAAGAAGAGAGAAAGAGAACGAGAACGACAAAACGGTACACCAGTAATAGCTATAAAGTTGGTGGAAGAAGTTACTCCACTAAACCGTTTGTTATTTCTACGGATAAGTTATTTCAAGTGGATGCATATTTCTAAAACGTGGTTGAGTCGTTTTTTCTTTTGTTCAGGAATGAAACTCGAAACTGGAGTTAAATAACAATCATCTGTACTCTTTTTGGACAGAAATAATGTGTTGCTGGTTTGTTTGGCCTTAAAATGCGAGGGAACAAGAAGCTTTTTTACTCCGCTTGCCTAACTGTTTTTTGATGTGCCTCGACAGTGACAAGAATTTTGCACTTATGTTCTGTGATCGCAATGAGTTCTCATAAAAGTACAAGGAGAAATATTACCAGCTTGTGTTTTCAGAAGTTTGTTTAGAGCACATACAGGTAATTTGTTGGAGATCTTGTTTGAAGTTTGTCCTTTCTAGCCGATTCTGGTTCTAAGCTAAGCTGGCGTGTTTCAATGAAATACATCGAATTGTAAATGATGTCGTTTTCAGAGATAAAGTGGAATAAATAAAGTACATCAATAAAACTCGTTTGACCTTGAACCGACAAAGACAATCTGTCACATCACGAGCTATAGTACGTCTGTGATTTCTAATTTTAGCGCGATTCCTATTCACTAGCGTTTGACAGTCGACTCTGAAATGACTTCTTTCCTTTTTCGTTCGCTTACTGAGGATTTGCTTGCGATTCAAGAAAAACTAGACCCTTCGTAGGGTACACTGGGTTGCCTGTGGTACGTGCACCGTTCCAGACAATTTTTTAAGTTGGGGGGTCATCAAGACCATTTAAGGGGTCACCCAGAAGTCATACCGGCAGAGGCCCTTTGGCTCAGAGATTCTCACACGTTCGTTCGACGAAACAGATCTGTCCTTGCGTAATATGTAGCTCTAACACTGCACGATATTGTTTTGGTATTGTCTATCATTGTATTGCCATGGTAGAAGTCTTGTGTAAATAGCCTGAGAAGACATGTGGTTACTAGCAAAGTACTGAACCCAGAAAGATTGAAGAAAATAAATGGGAAGTGAGAAATATTGGCTACTGGGCTGACATGTTGATAAACTTCTTATCACCACAAGTTTAAGCATGCCCTCTGAGCATCTGACAGCTTTGTAATACTAAAGTTTACTAAAGTTAATCATTGTCCGGCGTCCGGCGGGGTTAGTGTCTGGATGGGTGACCAAAAACATATACCCCTTCGTAAAACAGAAGCATTGGACCGAAATTACTACTCAAGCTAACAAATGCGAACTCAGCAAGGTACAGATTTTGTTAGCTTGCTTTATGCAAAAACAAATATTGATGCAAAAGTAAATAAATATTGATACATGGTTTTTAGAAAGAGCAGAAGGAAGTTTCCAGGACAGTCGCTCGAGAATAACATATTTACGACATGAAAACAACATTAATTTTGAACCGTGAATATAGCATATAAACAGTTACGATCAGCGACAAACATTTTGGGAGATTTTTGCTACGATCAATTTTGTTATTGTACGTTTTGGCTGCACAAATAAATTGCAAAATCGAAAGTGACATCGCCGGAACTCAGCGGGCGCTATGATTACTAGTAAGTTACCGCGGCATATTTACTTGCCAAACAGTAAAGCATCTGATTTAAATGATGGCAAGATACCGGGTTTTCTTAAGTTTCTTTTTCTGTCAAGTGTTATAAAGTTTGACAATAAATGAGCGAATTCAAAACAAAGATCACAATCGCCCACCATTGTTTCTGCAAAGTCAAAAATTTACTCTCCAAGACGAGGTTATTTATTACCAGGTAATTCCATCATTTTGGAAATAGCACCTACTTTATTATTCACCGGCGTCACAATTTTGGGCTGATTTTGGGGCTCATTTTGTTGAAACTGAAGCACGCTTCCAACAGCCCTTTTTATTTTCATGAAACCTTTCCTGCTTACAGAGAAATACTAAAAATATCCTCTCGTATCACGTTTCAACCTTAAGCTCGAAAATTCAATACACAACATGATATTATAATTCACAAAGGCAGAAAATATCACAGAATCCTTTTCCAGCAAAACATTTTATTGAAACAAACAACATAAGATGCACTAAAACGCCATTCGCGTTGCAATGACTTTCGACGCCATTGCTGGTTAACGAGAATAACAAACTCACGAGGCAGAATGTATATTTATATTTAATTAAGTTAGTACAACAGAAAAACGCTGACCTCAGTTTGAGACGAAAATGCTTTACTATTGCCATAAAAACTATCCAGTTAAGCTCGCATATTATAAAACATGATGAATTCATAAAGACCACCTTTTCCAGCGAACAATTTTTTGAAACAAACAACATATTTTCTCTTAGAGACGAAAACCTCTTCCTATTTCATTGCATGCGTGAGGACAAGAAACTCAATCGTGTCAAATTACCATGTACTTCAGGTTCAAACCCTTTCCTGAAGAACAGTTTCCTTGAGTAACAAGAAAATGCTTTACTATTGGCATAAAAACTATCCAGCACACATATCATAAAACATGATGAATTCATGAAGGCCACCTTTTCCAGCGAACAATTTTTTGGAAGAAACAACATATTTGCTATTATTGCGTGCGTGAAGAGAAAAAACTCAATCGTGTCAAATATGCGCAATAGTACAACAACTAAAATTTCAGGAACAAACCGTTTCCATGAAGAACCTTTTCCTTGAATAATGAAGCACAAAATAGACGACAAGCTTTCTTTCAAATAATTCTTGGCTGTCACATTTCCAATTTTTTTTTACCTGAAGACTGTGCAGAGTTGATCACAGATCCACGTAAGGTGTTCGATTCGTTCTCTGTCTTTGTTGAATCCATAAGTTACCAGAGAAGTTTCCATTTGGTTTCAGTGTTCTACATAACAGCACACTTGGTAAATATTATTTTAGAAATTCAGCTCACTTTGATTTCTGCTCGACGGGCGACAGATTGTTGTCGAAGTCCATTACTCGTCGCTTTTGAGATTCCAGGTGCTGGTTTTCACCGCCTGCCTAGTTTATCCAACTGACTTTCCATTATTGAGCTCCATAAGGGTATATTTTGTTTAAGGATCCACTAAAACGCGATTCGCGTTACATGACTTTCGACGCCATTGCAGGCTAAGTTAATGATTCTACTGTGTCCACCAGACAAATCTACGCGGTTCCACTACCCTCTCGATCCTAAGAAAATACGCGCAGAGGGCTCTATGTACAAAGATACCACTTACCAGGGGAGTGAAAGGCAAGACTTTTACCGACACGGAAGAAAAAAAAAACACGGAACAAATGCCACCCATTTTAAGACTGGGATTGCCATACGGCAACCCAGTAACAAATACTGATGCAAAAGTAAATAAATATTGATAAACAGTTTTTAGAAAGAGCACAAAGGAAGTTTCCAGGACGGTCGCTCGATAATAACATATTTACGACATGAAAACAACATTATAATTTGAACCGTGACAATAGAATACAAACAGTTAGGATCAGCGACAAACATTTTGGGAGATTTTTGCTACGTTCAATTTTGTTATTGTACGTTTTGGTTGCACAAATAAATCGCAAAATCGAAAGTGACATCGCCGGAACTCAGCGGGCGCCATGATTACTAGTACGTTACCGCGGCATATTTACTTGCCAAACAGTAAAGCATCTGATTTAAATGATGGCAAGATACCGGGTTTTCTTAAGTTTCTTTTTCTGTCAAGTGTTATAAAGTTTGACAATAAATGAGCGAATTCAAAACAAAGATCACAATCGCCCACCATTGTTTCTGCAAAGTCAAAAATTTACTCTCCAAGACAAGTATCTATCACCAGGTAATTCCATCATTTTGGAAATAGCAGCTACTTTATTATTCACCGGCATCACAATTTTGGGCTGATTTTGGGGCTCATTTTGTTGAAACTGAAGCACGCTTCCAACAGCCCTTTTTATTTTCATGAAACCTTTCCTGCTTACAGAGCAATACTAAAAATATCCTCCCGTATCACGTTTCAACCTTAAGCTCGAAAATTCAATACACAACATGATATTATAATTCACAAAGGCAGAAAATATCACAGAATCCTTTTCCAGCAAAACATTTTATTGAAACAAACAACATAAGATGCACTAAAACGCCATTCGCGTTGCAATGACTTTCGACGCCATTGCTGGTTAACGAGAATAACAAACTCACGAGGCAGAATGTATATTTATATTTAATTAAGTTAGCACAACAGAAAAACGCTGACCTCAGTTTGACACGAAAATGCTTTACTATTGCCATAAAAACTATCCAGTTAAGCTCGCATATTATAAAACATGATGAATTCATAAAGACCATCTTTTCCAGCCAACCATTTTTTGGAAACAAACAACATATTTTCTCTTAGAGATGAAAACCTCTTCCTATTTCATTGCGTGCGTGAAGACAAAAAACTCAATCGTGTCAAATTACCATGTACTTCAGGTTCAAACCCTTTCCTGAAGAACATTTTCCTTGAATAACAAGAAAATGCTTTACTATTGCCATAAAAACTATCCAGCACATATATCATAAAACATGATGAATTCATAAAGGCCACCTTTTCCAGCGAACAATTTTTTGGAACAAACAACATATTTGCTATTACGAGGCAAAAACCCCTTCCCATTTCATTACGTCCGTGAAGAGAAAAAACTCAATCGTGTCAAATATGCGCAATATTACAACAAACTAAAATTTCAGGATCAAACCGTTTCCACGAAGAACCTTTTCCTTGAATAATGAAGCACAAAATACACGACAAGCTTTCTTTCAAATAATTCTTGGCTGTCACATTTCCAATTTTTTTTTACCTGAAGACTGTGCAGAGTTGATCACAGATCCACTTAAGGAGTTAGATTCGTTCTCTGTCTTTGTTGAACCCATAAGTTACCAGAGAATTTTCCATTTGGTTTCAGTGTCCTACATAACAGCACACTTGGCAAAATCTTCAAAATGCAGCTCACTTTGATTTCGGCTCGACGAGCGACAGATTGTTGTCAAAGTCCATTACTCGTCGCTGTTAAGATTCCACCACCTGTCTTGTTCAGTATCCAAATGACTTGCCATTATTGAGCTTAATAAGGGTATATTTTGTTCAAAGATCCACTAAAACGCCATTCGTGTTACATGACTTTCGGCGCCATTGCCGGTTAAGTTTATCATTCTACTGTGTCCACCAGAGAAATCTACGCATTTCCACCACCCTCTCTATCCTAAGAAAATACGAGCAGAAGGCTCCATGCACAAAGATACCACTTAGCAGGGGAGTGACAGGCAAGACTTTTACCGACACGAAAAAAAAACAAAAAAAACAAATAAAACAAACAAATCCCACCCAATTTCCGACTTGGATTGCCATACTGGCAACCCAGTAATTAATTGCCTAACTGGTGAATTCGACAGTAGATTGCGCTGGAAAAACCGATTTCACACTCATTCCTTCGTGATTCATGCGCTCAGTCGGTTTTCAGGTGAAATTATCCGTGAAATTCGCTAGTTAGGCAGCGAAGAAAATGTTACATAATTAAGTCCGGGAAAACCAAAAGGCGGACAGTTCCAAAGCCTTTTATTTTCACTAATCCTACAGCCAGTAAAAATAAACAAGCCAGGGGCTCCGCTTTTAGGCTTGGCTAAATCTATATATTAAATGAGTGTCTAACTGAAGTAAATAAAGAACTCTTTAAGGCCACACTTAAAGTAAAGGAAGATCACAGTTATGATCACATTTGGACCTTAAATGGAAGGATTTATTTGCGGAGGGACCAAGACAGCTCTGTCGAAAGCAGAAAGATTTAGGATCTAAGAACATTTAAGATTTGCATACATACATACATACTTAATTTGTTAAAGCAGGTCGGTAGTGGCAGCTAAAGAGCTGATGTGGACCTGCTAAACTTAATAATACAATTAAATCCTACCATATAAACCTACCAATTAAACTACAATACTTTTTAAGACTAGGATACAAACGTTAATACTAAAGTAAAAAAAACTGTCAATTTACAACAAGAGAAAATAACCTACTAATTTTAGATAGATTCAAAAAAAAAAATTTAAGAGGTGTAAATACTAACGTTTAATAATACAAAAAGTTAATATCCTTATTAAGATTTATTGTAGTCCCTTTATTAAATGTTATTTTGTTGAGGCTGGTTTTGTTGCGGTTCAGTGCTACTTTCAAAGCATCTAGCTTTTCCAAGTTGCTTGTCCTTCTATCCAGTGAATTCCATACCACAATCCCCCTATATGAGAAGCTATTTCTTCCTAACTCTGTTTTCTTCCGTCTCACCTCAAGTAATACACCTTTGCGCTTGGATTCAGTAAAAGTAAAGAATGGCAATAACCTATGGTTTAAGCCCTGCTTAACTTTAAAAACCTCTATAGCAAGCCTACGTTTGTAAAGGTATCTTAGATCTTGCCACTTGATATAGCTCAGTACTTCACTTTCCAAAATATTCTGAGGAACTCTATGGATAAATCTACCAACTTTAATATGTAAGTTCTCAATTTCATATAGCTTAGCCACAGAACAGTTGCCCCAGACAGATATGAAATATGTTATTTGTGGAATTACCGTTCTAAAATAAAATGCCTCTAGTAATTTGGGTGATAGATATCGCATTTTCTTTAGCACACGATACTGACCACTTAGTGATTTATGTGTCTTCTCTAACTGATCTCTCCATGTCAGTTTGTTGTCGATAACCACACCCACTAATTTCGTTTTCATTGTGTAGTCGATTTGTGTACCCCCATGCGTCACAGGCAACAGTGGGCCCACAAACTGATCATGTTGGATAATCATTACTTCGGACTTTCCAGAGTGCCGAGTCAGCTTATTTAGTCTGCAGAAAGCGCAGATCTCTTTAAAGAGACAATTCATTTTAATTGTAACATCATCAGGATTATCTCCAATTACAAAGGCAGTGGTGTCGTCTGCATACAGATGTAGCTCGCCTTGTGTTATGCAATCGGGGAAATCATTAACATAGATCGAGAACAGCCTAGGCCCAAGTAACGAACCTTGTGGGACACCGTATTTAACTTCTAATACAGGCGATTTCACTCCATTTAGTTCAACAAATTGGTGTCGATTTGATAGATAGCTATTTAGCCAATGAAAAAGGTTGCCACTAATGCCACAGGCCTGCAATTTATGGGACAAGATTGCTGGAAAGACCGAGTCAAAGGCTTTCCGGAAGTCTATAAATATAGCGCCAATAACTTTTCCTTCATCGATATGATGATTCCAGGTTTCAGTAAGGTACAGTAGGAGAGACTCTGATGATATACCTTTCCTGTAACCCCACTGGTTGTCATGCAGTACGTCATTCAGGTGCGGATCAATGGTATCACAGAGGACTGACTCTACAGCTTTACTAGGTATACTCAACATAGTCAGTGGCCTGTAATTCCCACAGTATGCACAGTCTCCACCTTTGTATAATACTTTAACTTTACCAATCTTCCACTGACTTGGATATTTACCTTGCTCGTAGCTCATTTTGCTTAAATTTGAGATGCCATACGCAATTTCCTTTGAAACAATTTTCATTTCTTTTGATGTTATACCATCACTCCCATGGGATTTTCGAATATTAAGTATTGCAAGTTTACTGCAAAAAACCGCATGACCAAATGATACATCCGAAATTGTTGGTGTAATCCTTGAGATGAATGACAGCCTATCCACAGTGGTGGTTGGAAAGTTAGAAGCTAATTTCTCACCCACTGTTGCAAAAAAGGAGTTCATGGTGGCTGATTTTTCATGATCATCATACACTAAAACATCATTGCTGTTTCTGACTCGGCCAATTCTCATGCTGCTTTTTCCTCTTCTTGTTAATTGGTTCATAATCTTCCAAAAGTCCCTTGATCCTTTACTGGTGGTGTTTAGCATATTTGTCCAGTACTCTGCCTCAGCACTTCTGAGAGCTTTGATTTCCTTATTTCTCAGTTCTTTGTACCTTACCCTATCCTCCAAGCTTCCTGTCCTCTGTGCTTTCAATAGTTGTTGATACCTTTGGTTCATGAGTTTTCTTATACTACCATTCATCCAGGGTAGAGACTTGGAGCGGACCTTTGCCTTTCTTTCTGGTAAAAATTCTAATTTAATGTCCTGATACAGAGCATTTGCCATCCAGTAGTTGTCATCAATATCATCAAAGACATTACAGGCATGCCATGGAATAAAGGCCACTTGTTGTCTGAAGGTGTCTTGATTGCAGTTTTTCCAGTCGATTGCCGACCTGACTACTGGTGGGACTCTTGTTTTAGATAATTTCAATACTGTGTATATCAATCTGTGATCTGCAATACAAGTGTCAAATACCCCTGCCTTAACAACTTTGGTTTTGTCACTTATGATTGAGAGGTCAATTGATGTCTTTGTAGTTTCCGTAATCCTTGTAGGTTCTTTGATGACATTTGTCAATGAAAACTTTCTCAGCACATTTGTGAGCTTTCTTCCTTGATCAGAGTCATTTACTTTAGCGACGGCCTCATGTCTCGTGTTACATAACACATTTCTTTTTCTTGCAAATACAGTCAAGTTGCCTTTCCATCATACCGAAGAAGTTTGTGTCTTTCGGAGGTCTATACATAATTGACAATGCCAGGTTTTGTGAGTGGAATTTTAGCTCAGCCCATATTGCC
>NC_090887.1:25605224-25610224 GCF_036669925.1 Montipora capricornis | reverse complement strand
GGGCCTGTGGGGGCCTGGACAGACATTAGCCACATTACTGCATTGTGATCGGTATAAATTCTCAATTTCCGTCCATATAAGTACGGCTGGAATCGCTTAATACCGTCAATGAATGCAAGCTCTTCTCCCTCAATTGCACTAATAGTTAACAATTATTCCTCAAGCCCGAATGGGCTCTGAGTCAATAAAATCCAACTAGTTGGTCAAAAAAATATCGAGACAAAACATCTTTCGCTAGGTAAAGCTATACTTTAATTGTTGTTTTGGTTTTCAAAGCTGGCGCTTTTCGCTACTAGTGGGCTATAACAAATAGCCTACTAGTAGCTCAACCAATCAGAACGCAGCATTGATAATAGACCACTAGTTGGATTTTACTAAAGAGATTTAGCCAAGCCTAAAAGCGGGGCTCCCTGGTCATTTGTTCTTACTGCCTGTACGGTTTGTGAAAATAAAAGGTTTCGAATTGTTCGCGTTTTGGTCTTTCCGGTTGCTGTTTTAACAATTAAATCATTTTCTTTGGTTTCTTCTAGAGAAAAAATCATTGCCTAACTAATGACTTCCACGGTAAATTTTACGCTAAAAACCGATATCGCATGAATCACGAAGCGATGAGTGCGACATCAGTTTTTCCAGTGAAATTTACTTTGCAATTTACCAGTTGGGCAATAATTTTTTTCTTGAACCGAATGAGTTTTAAAAGAAAACAAGCATTAAGAACAACCTCAGCGAGCGAACTGAAAAGGAAAAAAGCCATTTCAGAGTCAACTGTCAATAGCCAGCAAATAGGAATCGTGCTAAAATTAGAAGCCATAAGAACAACTTTGTCAGTTCAAGGTCACAGAAGAGTTTTACTGATGTACTTTATTTTTATTATTATTTTTTTTATTGTACTACATGCGATACTTGTTACATGATTTACACTTATACTTACTTCTTACACAATACTTGCACACATTAACTT
Organism: Montipora capricornis; assembly: GCF_036669925.1. NCBI lineage: Eukaryota > Metazoa > Cnidaria > Anthozoa > Scleractinia > Acroporidae > Montipora > Montipora capricornis. The sequence continues at coordinate 25,609,263 of NC_090887.1, read as the reverse complement.
GCACTACATACGATGCATGTTACAATACCATAACACTAGTCAAATGGAATTATAGTTGATCTGTTTACAACGTAATTGTTTACATTTTAATTGTTCGAGTCACTAATAAGAATTTTGTTTGTTACTTCCACTATGTAGGGTATGGGTTTTCTAGAATTTAATAGGTTGTTAAATAAATAGATAGCAAGAAAATCAAAATACAGAAGCTGAGAAGTAGAAGGACATAATGTAATTTTATGAGGACAGAAAAAATTTCCATTTGTTCCTAAATTCTTTCTCCTTATTACAAGTGACTGCAATATATTTTTCTATATTATTTTTTTCGCGAACAAGTGAGGCAAAATCATCGAAATTGTACTTTATGGTATTTAAAGCGTTAACATATAAGAAATATTTACCTAAAATAATAAGATGGTTGAGGGCCAAACAGTAGTTGTGACAGCGAATAATTCCGAACATAACCTCCAGTTCTGACAGAAGCAGTTTCGTATTACTAGAGGTTGAGTACCACTCCTGGAATCCATCCCAAAAGGAATTTGCGTGCTTGCAGTTTACAAACAAATGCCACAGGGTCTGACACTCAGAAGGACAAAAGGGACAGAAGTGCGAGGCAACTTTTTTCATTTTATATAACAAGCTATTCGTTGGTAAAATTCGGTGAATGATTTTGTATTCGAACATCGTCAATTTAATTTCTCTCGTGGCTTTGAATGGTAGGAGGTCGATTTTAGACAAGTCACTTTTCTCGACGCCAGACGCTAAAAGTTTTTTCTCAGAAGTTGGTGGAGGTAGATCTTCAAGGTAAAGTAGGATACTGTATATTGCCTTACATGACAGTGAACAGATTGAGGTGGGCGGCGTGACCGAGTCTTTGGAACATTCTTGCAATAGTTTCTTCCAATTTTGGGGAATAGAAGAGAGAATGCTATAATATTGTAAAAAGCTACATTTTACATTGAATTTACTGCAAAAAGAATTAAATGGGAGGAAATGGCCCTCACAGGAATCAAAAAGATCCGAGATTTGTTTTATTCCTGCCTGATACCAATGAGGAAAGAATACCATTTTCTTATTCACAGTTAAAAATCGGTTATTCCAGATTGGCTGCGAGAGAACCTCATTTTTATTTTCAGGTGTGGCCGTTGCGATGTCCTGCCAGTAGAAAATGATTTTTTTGTAGAAAGCAGGAAGATGGTTGTTTAGGTCAAGGCGGTTATAATCATAATTACATTTAAACAGTTCTGTACCGCCAACATCGGCTAGCAGCAATTTAGGTATGTACTGCAAGGGGGCATTTGAGTTAGAGCATAACCGTTTCACCCAATTTAACTTAAGCGCTTTGTCGAAGAGAGAAAAATCCTTCATGTCCAGGCCACCAGCTGTTTTTTGCTTGATAAGGGTAGTCTTTTTTATTTTGGCGGGCTTGTGATCCCAAATAAAGTCGAACATAATCTTGTCTACTTCTTTACTGAATTCTTTAGGGGTATTCATGACACTGCAGATAAACACAAGTTTTGAAAGTGCTGATGTTTTAATTATATTTATCCTGTCAGCGATGGAGAGGTCTCTTTGGGACCACATATTCAATGTTTTCTTTAAAGATCCTAATTTGTCAAAAAAAATTTTTCTTTTCAGACACTTCTAGATCATATGTAAAATGCGCGCCAAGCGTGTAAACTGGCTCGGCGCTCAATTGGAGATCATGTATGGTGTCTTTTCTGTTACACATAGAGCCAAGCCATAACATTGCTTGACAGTGACTGGACATCAGAAAGAAGTACAGTTGTGTCGTCTGCATATTGCGAAAGTTTAACCTCATTATATTCATCTATTGGAATACCTTTTATTTCTTTTGAGCGTCTAATACGTTGTGCGAGTAACTCAATAGCAATAACGAATAATGTGCCGGAAAGTGAGCAACCTTGACGCACCCCGCGTTCTAGATGAAAATGTTTTGAGGCGTATCCGTTATTCAGAACACAACTAGAGATATCTGTATAAAACACTTTTATCCATTGTCGGAGGTCAAGACCGAAATTAAACGTTTCGAGGCATCTATGAATAAAATTTCACTCAATCGAGTCAAACGCTTTCTCAAAATCCAAAAACACGGCTACCCTGGAATATTCTTCGCTTTAGTGAAATGCATTGTATCTGCTATTAACCTAATACTTTCTCCAATGAACCTTCCTTTAACATATCCAGATTGACAGAGATGAATTAAGTTCGGCAAGATCTTCTCTAAGCGCAGAGCAATGGTCTTCGTCGCTATTTTACAGTCTACATTCAGGAAAGATACAGGCGGCCAGTTTTTTAAATATTCGTCATTCTTCTTCTTCTTCGGAATTAAGGAAATAATTCCTTGACGCTGAGAGATAGAAAGAGTTCCGTTTCGAAAGGCGTAATTAAAGCTACTTACCATAAATGAACCGAGCAGGTTCCAAAAATAGCGATAGAATTCAGGCGTTAGCCCGTCCGTGCCGGGAGTTTTATTGTTTTCCATAGCTTTTAATGCAAGCTCACATTCCTGAACCGACATGACACCTTCGCACGTTTTCGCAATTTCTTCTGATAATGCATTTTCTGTTTCAAAGAACTCATTGAAAGTTGAGCAGTTGGGGTCCATATTTCTTGATGTGTAAATCTCTTCGAAAAAGCGTTCTTCTTCCTCCAGGATGTCCTTCGGGTTTGTGATTTTGTCACCTTCATTATTAACTAAGGACGTTATATGTTTCTTTTTTTGGTTCCTTTTTTCTAAGTTATAAAAGTATTTACTTTTCCTCTCACCATGCTCGTACCAACGCGCTCTACTACGCACAATTGTTACTCGTGTTTTAATACCCGCAATTTTTGAAAGCTTGAATTTTATTCTCTCCAGCTCAGTCTTAAGAGAATCGCTGTATGACGCCTGGAGTTTGATTTGCAATCTCATCATTTCTGACAAAAGAATTGATTCTTCGTCACGTTTTCGTTTAGCTTTCTTATTTGAAAAAGCTATTGTAAAAGCACGAATTTCCATTTTAATCATTTCCCAGTACAACCCTTTGTCGTTGACTTGTTCATGCTTTTTTGCAAACATTGGAACTTTAAATGTTAACAGTTCCACGTAATTATTATCTGACAGCAAGGAGTTGTTAAACTTCCAAAACCCTGGCCCTCGAGGGAGTTCATTTTCGTTGAAAGACATGGAGAGAGCGACGGCGGAGTGATCTGAATAAATGGTTGGAAGTATTTTGCAATCATTTACGTGATCTTTTTGCTGCTTTGAAATAAAGAAGTAGTCAAGTCTACTCTGTATTTTTTATTGACGGGTTAGCCCATGTAAAGCCTGCTTGATCTGGATTCTTGAAACGCTAGGAATCAAGTAAATTATGTGTTTTGATTAACGACTGAAGCTCGTCGAGAGAGGCTTTTTTGCTGTCTATCGGTCTACCGCCTTTTTTGTCTGAAGTGCTAATTGTACGGTTAAAATCACCTCCCAGCACCAAGTTGTCATTGGCGTAAGGGATTAGAAATTCTTTTGAAACGTCACTGAGGAAAACAACTTGTTTGATTGTATCATTCGGTGCGTAAATGTTTACTAAAACCACTTTCGTACCATCAATAATAGTCTCGGCTAAAATACATCTGCCAGAATTATCCGCATTAATTTTTTGGAAGTCAACGTCAAGGCGTGGTTTGAATAAAATCATGACTCCTCTACTATGAGAGGAGCCATGACTGGACACGATTTTGCCTCCCCATTCTGTTTCCCATCTTTTGATGGATTCCGGCGAGGAATAAGTTTCTTGCAAGAAAATTATATCCGATTGCTGTTGGTGCAACCAACGAAAAAATTGTCTTCGCTTTCTCGAACTGTTTAGCCCTCTAACGTTAAGTGATAACAGTTTTTACATTTGATTTCTAATAACAGGATAGACGGGGTATCCACGAAATAATGAAAATAGTTTTTTTAGAATTATGCTCACAGTGCGGTTGATATTTGTGGTGGGACTTGATTTTTATTACCTCGTTAGCATCGAAACAAAGTTGATCAACA
>NC_090887.1:25595224-25597724 GCF_036669925.1 Montipora capricornis | reverse complement strand
ACACGTAAGTCAACTGTTACATATCTTCTTCGTTCCATGTGGCACATAAGGCCTCAACTCAATCTCGCCAACCATCTCTGTCAGCCGCTGCTATTTGTACCTCACTCCGGTTCTTCCATCCCGCTTTGTTTGGTTCTTTCCTCATGATGTGGCCGATGAAAACGTCCGCAAAATGTGCTGTCATCGTCTATGAACTGAGTTTTGTTTTTAGCATAAACAAAGTAAAGGTTAATTACCTTTTTTGTAACAGAGTCTATTCACCAAGGTACTATCCGTACTCTTCGCTTGTGTATCGATGACCCCATCCCATCAAACCTTCGTTTTGGTAAGTACCTTCTTCGTGTCCAGTACGAAGGCCGGGTGAAGACCTGTAGAAGATGCAACGAGCCAGGTCATTTGGCCCAAGAGTGTCGTCAGATGCTCTACTTTAACTGTGAAGTGATTGGCCATCATGCCCGTGATTGCCCTGCTGGGGTTCGATGCTGTATTTGTAAGGAACCAAGCCACATGGCCATTGACTGCCGCCACTCTTGGTATCGCCGCCCGCTTTCGCATCGTGATGCCGTTGATGCTGAACCCCCGAGACAGCCTGCTGCTGACCCCCTTCCCGTGGATGTGTCCCCACTACTCTAGATGCTGAGAATGCTGATTCAGGTGACGTGGATCTTGATAGTCCCCCAGTGGGGAATGCAGAGGATTCGGCAGGGTCTGAGGACGATTCCCTGGAGGCTGAATTTGACCAGCCCTTGGCCTCGGCCCTTTCTTCTGAGCCTGCGCCTGACCTTTTAACTTCTCAAGGCCTCATCAAGGATGCCCCTGATGTTCAAGTTCCTGGAGTGCAGGAATCTCCTGTTTCTTCCCTGACCGATACGATTGTTGAGAGCGACGAGTCTGAGCCTGAGAGTATTGCCACATCTAAACTGATGGATTCCGACGCTGTGCCTGAGCGGCCCTCTCGCCAAAGGAAGAGATCTCAACATGGCTCAACATGATTTCGAATGACGCTGTTCTGCGCTCCTTCTCCTCTTCGTGGCCGGGCCCCAGCTTCTGGGCCCCTGCTGTCGGAAGGAGAGGGAGGGGGGGGGGTGATGTTTTTCGTAATAATGTTTCTGTTTGGCAGAAGGATCAAAGTGGGCGCATTCTCAGCTTCAATCGTAATCTAGTTAACCTTTATGTGCCGACGATTCCGGCTGAGAGAAAGATTTTCTTTCAGTCGGTCCCGTCCTTTTTTCTTCCAAACTCCCGGCTCCTGATTGGGGGGGGGGGGGGGGGGACATGAATTGTTTAGACTCGGCGCTTGACAAATTGGGTATGTCGGTTTCTCCCGACTCCGGCTTTTCGGACCTAAAACCTCGCTGTAACCTCCGTGACGCTTGGCGTCTTTTGCATCACCGAGACAGGCAGTTCACCTGTTTTAGCCCAGACCTTTCAATTGCCAGCAGACTGGATACCTTTTTGGTCCTGCGGTTTCTGTGTAATCAAGGCACTAGGTGCGATATTCTCCCATGCGTTTTCTCAGATCATGACTTTGTTATTTTAGACTATGATATTGCGGCTCTCCCCCTGCGAGGCCCGGGAGTTTGGAAGTTTAACAATTCTCTCCTCGATGACGAATCCTTTTGTTTAGAGATTTCGGATTTAATTGAGCAGTTTCTGGCCTTTCGGCATTGCTTCGCTTCTCAGCGCGATTAATGGGAGTCTTTAAAGTCTGACATTAAGCTCACTGCGATCGCCTTTTCTCGTCGTAAACATCGTTTACTCTCGTCCCAGAAGGTTTTTTCTAACCAATCGCTTGATTGTCCTGAAGAATCATTTGGCTTCGGGCGATGTTTCTGCTAGTCCTGAAATTCTGACGTCAGAGGCTGCTCTGCGGTCGCTTTTAGATTCCGAGCTCGAGGGTTCTGAGATTCGCAGCAGGGTTAAGTGGGCAGAGGAGGGGGAGTCTCCCTCTGGTTTCTTTCTCGGTCTTGAAAATGAGAGAAACGAGAAAGGCTCCGTCTCCTCTGTCTTTGATTCTGATTGGCAAGAGGTTTTTTCCCTTCCTGACATGATTCAAGCTCACAAGCGTTTTTATTCTTCCCTATTTTCTGAAGAACCAATTGACCCTGTAGCCCAATCCCATTTGTTTTGGCACGTTACCCGCCGGTTATCGGATGCTGAGCGCGAATCATGCGAGGGTCTTCTTTCTTTGAACGAGGCGTCCGAGGCACTTCGCCTCTCTAATAGGAACAAAACGCCCGGTTCTGACGGCTTAACTGTTGAGTTTTATTCTGCGTTCTGGTCCCTCTTGGGGCCCCTTTTGGTTGATATGTTTAATGAGTCTCTCATTCATCGTGAGCTGTGTGACTCTATGAAATCGAGTGTTACGCGTCTTGTTCATAAGAAAGATGATCGTAGAAATCTAAAATACTGGAGCCCCATTTCGTTACTGAATGTGGATTACAAGATTTGTTGAAAAGCCCTTTCCCTTCGTTTGTGTAAAGTGTTGGGGTCTATTGTA
>NC_090887.1:25577724-25585224 GCF_036669925.1 Montipora capricornis | reverse complement strand
TTGACAGTCCTGTGAACATCTTTTCTGGGAGTTGAATTATTTCATTGCCATGAAGAAGTCTAGAAATGAAAACATATAAAGCAATGATTTAGAAAATATCTGCAAAGCTAAGTTAAATTGGTAATAATTTAACCTAGGAATATTTTTTTACACAATTCTAATTGAGCGAGAACAAAAATCTATTCTCTCCAGCTTCACCTGCTTATAATGAGTTATGGACGATCTGCCTCCGCCGAGAGGAAAAGCGAGCAAAACCCTCCAAAGAAGGAAAAGAACCCGAGACTAAAAAAACAATCACAAAACTAAAAGGAGCCATAGGGAGAAAGGCCAGCGCTACGGGGAAACCAAGGCCGGGGCCGGACGCTTTATCGATGGTTGGCTAGGTGGGGGGAAGCCCAAGACGAAATTCTTTAAGTGGTTGTACTCAGATTAAACTCTTGTAGAAACTGCAGCTCAAAAGGAGGCATGGTTAAGAGCTTCAGCTGGGGCTTCCGCTCGCAAAACATGAGCCAGCCTTAAAAAATAAGAGGCTGAGGCAGAGTTCTTCCAACCGACGAGGCAGCCGCAAGAAAGGAGCTTGAGGCAACACTTGAGACGGGACTCAGCCGTAGGGGATAAGAGTGGCTTACCCAAAACATTGCCTTGCTGAGAGGTAGGGCGGAATAAAGATCCACCACGTAAATCTATAATCTATACCGATGTTACGCGAAACAACGCAATAATTCTCGATAGCCCTAACAAGGCATATAGTAGGATTGGGGGCCGGCGAAGGCCAAGCAGGTTAGAGCCCCCATCCCTTAAAGCCTCACCCCAAGTGTGGTTAAATAGAAAACAATTATCCTTCGGGAAGCCAGCAATCTCCACGGTTTTAACTTGGCACCCCTGTAACCACCCCTTTCATCACTGAAAAAGAGGGTCCTAAAGAAAACTTCGTCTCTTGCAACAATAAACAGGTCTGAAGGAGAGAGAGAAGGGGACAAAGGCGCTCTTCGAGGAAATGGGAGAGCAAAGCAAATATGTCGACAAAAAGAGGAGTGGCCTGCTTGGAGGTAATCCGGGCCTGCAGTTGCTCATCATTGACAGACTTTAAATAGCGCTTGACCATATCGTCGGCGGCCGGGTTACCAATGAGCAAAGCACGGTTCCAATCATCCTGGTAACTCGTCTCATTAAAAATGACGCGGATCTTCCCTGTGTACGAATCGACAGTGTTATAGGAAAGGCGTAGGGGGGCACTTACAGCTAACCGGTCCTTTTTTCCCAACAAACGGACAACCATGGATATGAACTAATGTCTTACCACAAGAGTCCTTTAAGACTAAGAAACGGCAAACATCCCAAGGCCGGGTGTCCCGTTGAAAAGTGACTTCAGACCAGGGAGGGCATCGAAACGTTCGAACTCCTTCTATAACGACTGTCTTTGCTTGGAGTACGCAGAAGCCGAGAAGACGTTTTGTAAAAAAAAAGCAAAGACGCCTATCAATGGCACTGAGGTCAAACGTAATCGGAGGAGGAACGGGATCCGAAGAAAAATTACGGACATAGCTGCAGCTCAGACAAAAGCGAAACGTGTGGTCATTGGTATACCGACAAACAGGGCAGGAAACAGCCTGAGAGAAAAGCCGGGAAACTTAAGGGCGACTCTGCGAAAAAAATTAAAAGAACAAAATCTGACTAAAAGACGGACTGTCTGCCACCTATATTGACAAGACTGCTAAGAGCAAAAAGTGCACGCAAAGACAAAACTAAAGGGCCGAAAAGCGCAAAGTCCATAGATCCCAAGGGGTAGGCCATGCGGGAAAAGAACCTTCCCGAGGCGGAGCCAAGACAACACCTCGGGAACCCCAAGGGGCAAGAAGGGAAGAGTCGACTGCCTGGGACTTGATGCAAGGCCACCAAAATTCCCGAGGGGAAATGTCAGGAACGCGTAACAGAAGAATCCTGAAGGAAACGATGTACTTACGGAATCAGAGTGATGAGGGGAAAAACATGAGGGTTAGAGAAAATGTGGGGGAAAAAGGCAGGAAACTGCAAAAACATTAACCACAGAAGAACCAGGTGTTGGGTGCGGAGAAAAGAAGGGAAGAGAAGAACCAACTAGCGCGAACTGAACTTTGTAAGAGAGAGCCGTAATATATAGATTTAGGCAAGCCGAAAAGCGGAGCTCCCTGGTTATTTATTTTTACTGACTGTAGGGTTAGTGAAAATAAAAGGTTTTAAGTTGTCCGCGTTTTAATGTTTCCGGTTGCTGCTTAATTAAATCATTTTCTTTGCTTTCTTTTATAGAAAAATTCATTGCCTGACTAGTGAAGTCCACGGTAAATTTTACGCCAAAAAACGATATTGCATGAATCACGAAGTGATGAATGCGATATCGGTTTTTCGAATGAACTTTACTTTGGAATTCACCAGTTTGGCAATGCATTTTTCTTGAACTGCATGAGTTAAAAAAAAAAAAACAAGCACACCCTGAGGAAGCGAATGGAAAAGAAGAAAAGCCAAGCCATTTCAGAGTAAAATGTCAATAGCCAGTGAATAGCAATCACGCTAAAATTAGGAGCCATAAAAAAATAAAATAATAATAATAATAATAATAATAGCTTTGTCAATTCAACATCAAAGAAAAATTTTACTGATGTACTTTATCTCTGACAACGAGATCATTCACATTTTGATTTATTTCATTGAAACACGCCAGCTTGGCTTGGAAAAAGAATTGGCAAGATACGGCAAGATCCGCTTCAACACTTAAATAACGTTTAGGTGCTGTAAACAAACTTCTGAAAACACAAACTAGCGAGATATCCCTCTAATTTTACGAGAACTCTTTGCGATTACGTGTTTATAACATAAGGGCAAAATTTTCTTGTCACTGTCGAGGCACAACGAAAAAATTGGGCGAACGATTCAAAAAAAGCTGTTGTTCGCTCGTATTTTAGAGCAAAACAAACAAAGAAATCAACTTTTTCTTTATGTCCAAAAGAGTACAGATAATTGTTATTTAATTCCATGCACTTGAGAATAAAAAATTCGACTTTCATTCCTGGACAAAGGAAGAACCGATTAAACCACCTTTTAAAAATACGCATGCACTTTAAATAACGCATCTGCAAAAATAACAAACGGTTTAGAGCCCAAGGAAAGAATTTGTGTGCTAAGTATGCGCTATTACTGGTATTCTGTTTTGTCTTCGTCGTTCTCTTTCGCTCTCCTTTCGTTTCTGCTCTAGACATACGTTCTCCAGGCATCATGTAACCGTATCAGAGCTTCTAAAGATACTCCAAAAATTGCAATACAGAGAAAAAGGCAGCTCTAAGCAAATTAAAAATAAACACTCAGTCTTAAGTTTATATACCAGTGTGGACCACAGATATCATGATATGTCAAACTGGATTGAAACCAGCGAAAAATGCAGAAAGAAAACATCTTCCAAACCGTTTTCCACCTAAACACGAAAAGAGCTGACTGTGTAAGGATTATAGTTGATGTAGTATGGCCATGTAGCCGCGTCGAGCCACAGAAAGTGCGCGAAAAATGAAGCCTCGCCTATGTGTAGGTGAGTTAACCTGGGTTGAACCTGTAATCCAATCGAAAACCAGTACCTGGTCAGCAGTCAAGTTTAAGAAAAACAGCTGACCTCGGTGAGCTCTAAGCCTGAGTCCGCGATATGGTCATGTGATACTGGTCAGCAGATACCTTGTTTTTACACGTGTCAATTGATCAAAACATGGATGTCCAATTTGAAAGATAGATGTTGTACACTAGCATGATACTGGTCACATTGGTATACATGGAGGGGTGGACGGACGTACGTACGGACGTACGTACGTATGTACGGTTGGTCGATGACGTAATGGCTATAAAATCAAGATTTCTCGCATCAATGGGTTACCATATTTTCTTATCAATGGAGCTCCGCTAATATCCGTGGAGTGTGGGCCAAATCGATGCTGAATGCGAAGCCAGGCCTCCTTTGAAAGCTTAGAATCTTGCAAAGAAAGGGTATGGCATGGAAAAGCGGTGGGGTTAGAAGGGAAATAAAGAATGTTGAGCTGAAAATTGTTACTCGTAGATAGCCAAAAGAGCTTCTTAAGGGCGTCACAAAGCTGGCGGGACCTGGCGCCCTAACGCTCCTAAGAGCGAATAAACTACACCTGGCTATCAGTAAAAGACATCCACACGTCGGCCTTGCACCGAAGAGAAAAAGGCTTCCGAAACTTTCGCCAACGCTAGAGTCTCTTTAACACCGATATCACCTACTAAATCCTAGGAAGGCCTGTAGTCACGAATGGCGATCGGCTTCGTAGGAAAGCTCAGGACTCAACCAAAATTGGAATTGAATTGAAATTGGAGGCGTCCGAAGCAAGGAGTATTTGCGAATGAAACTCTGTGACCCAAGGGAGACAGCCTTCCCAGTTCTGAAGGAAATTTCAATGCTCGATTCCTTTAATCTTAACTAGGCGGGAAGAACGAAGACCCCTGGAAATTGCCAAGTTTCCCCCATTAGTGAACAAACACGCACCCGGAACTGCAAAAGAGAACGAAATGCATTTACCATCGAAACGCTGTAAGGTTTTAAAACAAGCCTGGCCAGAGGACAGAATGAGGTGTGAAAAAAGAAAAACCAACCTCACCTCAGAGTAAGATAGCTCCCGTTTTTAGCCCCGCGGCGTTGGACTCGTTGATAAAATCCACGAAAGCATGACAGGATGGATCGTTAGAGAACACCTTGGCGGGAGGTATATAAGAGTCGAAGTTCTACCCTTTGAACTGTCCTTTAAACGGTTGAAAGAAATCGTTAACGCTAACAAAATTCTTAATCCATCTTCAGAGCAGCCCAGTTAAGTTACAAGACGCGGAATTGACAATGTACTCCCAGGACGATGAGACTGCAGATTCCCTATCACAAAGGACTCTGGGGTCGAGAAAGGCTAATAGTGAAACATCGGCCAGCGCGGAACCATCTAAAACTGAGCGAAAGAAGCCATTGGAAATGTGGGAGTTACGAGGCGCCAACCCTTAACCGCGCGGAGAGAACCTTCACACGCTTGGAAGGGTGCTACAAGATAAAAGAAAAAGGGGGATCACTGGGGGTTCGAGCCTCCCCTATCTCGAGAGGAGTGCTGGAAGAGGAAGAATCTGGACCAGTTGGATATATCCCGCTTCTTATAACAAAATCGAGCAGAGTGATCAAATACCCCACAAAAATTACAAGAGAAGCGATCGTTATGAAACGAACGAGAAGACGAGGGAGCGAAAGGAGGGACAGGTGGGGAGGCTGTGTGGAAAGACTATGCACCTTCGCAATAACTTTAAGGACCTTAGCATAATCACTGTCGGAAAACAAGGCTAACAAATTCGCTCGAAAATGCTCCCGAGGGTTGTCAAGACCCTCCCTCAAAGCTTGGTTGGCTGCAGACGAAAAAGCTGCCTTGCCTGCAGCAACAAGATCCTCAGCTTGGGCTTAAGCAGAGTAATCGTCAAAGTCAGGTTAACGTCTCAAGCCATACGCAGGCAAGCTAGATAAGCTGCTCTCAACACTGAAGGAAGGAAATCAAAGTAAGGAAATAACAAAAGGAAGGCCTCGAATAAGTCTCAAGAGAAAAATACAAACAGCATATGCAAAAAAAAACAAAACGACAAGAGGTCATGAGTAATACATGCAATAAAAGTCCATTAGACTCAAGACCGGAGCAGAAACGTTTTGGGTTCGTTGAAACAAATACAAGCAGCATATGCAAAGCAATAAAAGGTCAAGAGTAAACACAATTAAAGCCAATTGTACTCATGACCGGAGCGGAAACCAATACAAACCGCATATGCTTAACAACAAGAGGTCAAAAGAAAACACAGAAGCCAAGTAGACTCATGACCGGAGTGCAACCTTGCCGCGGGGCTCGCTAAAACAAAATATAAACAGCATGACATGCAGGACGACAAAAGGAAGATAAGAGAAACAGATCAGATCGGAGCACATATAAACGGGACTGTCAAAAGTAAAGGGGAGCGTCGCAAAACGAATGGGAAGATCGGAAAGACGAGTAGACAAGCCGGTGCGCACGGCGCACTGAACACCTTCAGAGCAGTTCTCTGAGAAAGTCAAGCAAAGTTGGAAATGGAAATCTTAAACTCACCCTTCATTTCATTGTGTGGACATATGTTGCCCTGGAAGATGAACGAAAATATCCATATTTTTGCCAGCTGAGTTACCGTTGCTATGGTAACCGCCATTAATCATGACAACCACAAGCCCCTGTTTTGACCCTCAAAATGGGTAACATATGTGTCTACCTCTCGCATAGATGTGAGTCAGTTCTAATGAAATTCCAACAGACAGGAGACCTATGCCTCTAATTACTAAAAGATGTTTCAAACCTGCTTTGACCTCTATGAAAAAGGAAGAAATGTTGGCTTGACTATGTAAGGTGTCGGCCATTCTGGAAAACGACAAAAACGGGCGCATCTGTTTTCGAATTTTCTCCCAAAGTGTTTTTTTTTTCCGTCACTGGATTTGCGTCAGAGTTATGTGGTTATTATAGTTCTTAAATATTAGAAAGCTAACTTAGGGGAAGTCATATTTTGACAACAGCTGATAAACAAAATTGCAAAAAGTTGCAAATTAAGTCATTTTAACACTCATTTATTTCGCTCTCAAAATTTTCTAAAGCAAGCGCGGTTAAGCTCTCAAAGTATCTATTATTATCTTATCTACAAGCTGAGTATGACTGTTGAGGTTTTAAATCTGCGACTATGATGAAACAGAAATTAACAGTAAACACATCGCCTAATTCCTTGCAATTTTTAACACTTTAGCTCTGGCGTCTTCGCTCGCTTTTTCGTGACCAAATTGATGGATTTTCCTTACAGACATTAACATTTTTTTTTTCATCCAACATCGCCTCAAGAAAGACAAAACCACAGGTAATGATGAATTTGTACGCATCCAGTTGACTTAACTGAACAGTCGACTGAAAGCTTGAGACAGTTAATTTGTGCTGTCTCTTCCGAAATGAAGTTTAGCCAGCGAGTTACATGAATGTACCACGTTCACCATGACAAGCAAACGTATACCTATGACGATCCCGAATAAAGTATTTGGCTAAATCCAGGGGAAAATTTGTAATATTTCGCTGAAAGAGCGAGAAACTTGTTAACGGGATGGGGAATTGAGTGGGGTAAGACTGCTGACCGGATGTTTACATCTCTATCTTCAACGCACCAACGCCGATATAAAATTAAAATAATAAACTAAATGTAATAAATGAAAAAGAAAAAATAAAGAAATAAATAGATACGATGAAATCACTGTCGGGATAAAAATGTAACGAGATTAGTTTAATTATACATTGTCTTTTCGCTATATTGATCATAGCTTTATTAATTAATGCCTTTATATTGCTAATAAATCGTTAGAAATAGAATACCAGACATATTCTCACTGCATAATTAATTAGCTCATGGCAGAAGTTTTCATCATGCGTTCGAATTCCCCCGTTTCCG
>NC_090887.1:25565224-25570224 GCF_036669925.1 Montipora capricornis | reverse complement strand
AACCCATGTAATGTAATGTAAGTCTGAACTTGGTCATTTTCTCAAATATTTCTAATTTTCATCAGATTTTCTTATAACCTGCTTATGTCCAAACTATAATTTTCCCCAAACAAGTTTTCCAATATTTAGGGACTATGGTAACTGTATTAGCTCTGCTGCAAATGTGGTGACCGGGAAAAGAACACTTCGTAAGAAAATGGGAAATAAGTTGTACTCGTTTTTGCGGTTTTTCAAAATGGCCGACAGGTAACGTAATACAGCAAGTATTTTATCCTTGTTTGTAGACGTCAAAATACTTACACAGCATTTTTTAGTAATTAGAAGCGTAGCCCTGTTGTCTGGGGGAATCTCGTTAGAATTGGCTCGTATCTACCCGAGAAGTGGACATAATTTATATATATGTTAACTATTTGATAGTAAAATTCCTGCTCAAAGAGTGTCATGATCAATGGCGGATACCATGGCAACGATACTTCAGCTGGCCCTAATTGGCTGTTTTCGTTTATTCCTTCCGACAACCTACATCTACACAGAAAATGAAGAGGGTGTTAAAAATTTTCATTTCCAACTTTGCTTGACTTTCTCAGAGAACTCATCTTCTTAAGGCGTATTGTTTGAGAAATAAAATCATTACTCGTACATCCTAATTAAGAATTCGTCCTTCAAAGGGTTATCAATTACTGATGAGACTTACTTTAAACATCTGTGAGTCACTTATTAAGTAACTGAAACAAATAGCTGTGTAGTGACCAGATTGCTGTATGTATTTTACATTTTTGAAGCAATAAACTTACAGCACTTGTAGACTTATGAGTCCTGTGAACATCTTTTCTGGGAGTTGAATTATTTCATTGCTGTGAAGATCTCTAGAAAAGCATGAAAAGCAATGTATGAGAAGATATCTGCAAAGATTAGTTATAGTAGTTCTAATTTATCTTAATACTACTTTTAAGGTATATGAAGCAACATTACACAATTCTAAATGAGCGGGAACAGTGCAATGAGTCCGACTGTCGCTTTTATTTTGGTTTCGTTACCACCAGTGTCATTGGACAAGAGCAATACAACCGTTGTCCCAATAATTTGGATTGCTGCCAAGGTTACGAGGTAGGCATTCTAATCGTGTTCATTCTAATGCGCGGATTTCTGGATTTTTGAGTGTCTGAATGTCTGCCTTGTTTCCCCAGTATCAAAGGCAGCATCCGTTCTGCAATACGATGCGGTTACTCAATTGGTGTTATCGTCAAAGGCACGACCAGTAAGTTATCTGTCTATCGATTGCCTCACTGGAGATCTTATGCCGCCGTACAAAGAGCCGACACAAATCGTGACCTGAGATCCAGCAGCACCGTTTGTCTCGGTATACCTCTCATTACGGAACGTTTCAAGACGCGGCATCCAAAGCCTTCAATCGGCTCCCAATAAACGTTGGAGACATAGGCACTTTAAGAGAAAGACTAAACGATTGTTAATGAAAGAGGCCAAACTAGAATACAAAAGTTAATTAATTCATTATTAGGTGACATTTGGGGGAGGGCTAGGATGGTTGTATTATGCCCGAGAATGGATATTGTTTACTTAATTTATGCAATACATTTCTTTCTTATTATTTATAGATAGTTATTAACATGGAAGAGCAACCCCTTTGGAAATGTTAATAAACTAATAATAATAATAATAATAATAATAATAATAATTATTATTATTATTATTATCATTATTATTATTATTATGACAATTTTTCTTTATATTTTTTCTATGAACTTAAAATCAAAAAGGAGCTCGAAAAAGAGAATCTTCAGAACCCCATTGTGTCTTGCACAGCAACCTGATAGTTCATGTGCTAGACTTTCTTGCCCCTTTCCACATAACCTACACCTGACATTGACTGTGGTAGATCTTCCATTTTCCTTTGGTGGTAGCTTTGTCGGAAATAGTTGGTTATATTGCTCGCAGATGCCTGCGATAGTATGCGAGGGGACAAGACTCCACTTATGAAGCCAACTGAAACAATTTACTAGATCTTCATCCGCCCACCCTTAATTGAAGAACTTCACTTCCCAGTGCTGGTCTCGTATCGCCTGTTCTCTCTTACTCTGTTCTTTCTTCCGCCATTCTTTCCCAACTACCTCGTAACCTTGATCGTCTCTCCTACCTCGTTGAAAACCTCTGGGTCAGGGTAAGATTATGTGAGCTCTAGACTTATGCCCATCTCTTCTGCATATTTCGTTGCATCATTTTTGAGAGATCTTCTTTCCTCTTGAACACATTTCTCTTCAAACGCTCTAACAATGGACATAGTATCATCTCGGTTCGAGAAGAGCTTTACAGCGGCCGTCAATTTAGTGAGCTTATACTCGGACTCGACAGACCTCAGGCCTCTACCTCCAGATGTTCTGGTAAGGTAAAAAGGGGCCATAGAGCTGATGGATGACTGCCACCGCTTTCTACCTTGTTTCTCTATCCAGTTACTGTAATTCGGACAGAGGCCATGTTTGCGTCCACATGGCGTACGCCAGGATTGGCAAAGCGTACTGGTTAGAGGCAATCACTTTGTAATAATCCGACAGAGGGGTGGAACAGATAACAGATAGCGTTCTAAGCACCAGCTCATCTTTCTGATTTGTGTCCTCAAGCACTCCTAGAAACTTGTGACTCTCCCCTTCTTTCAGGGCCTCTATAACCTGAGCGTCCCCTACGACTGTGCCACCCTGGTCACTGCTTAGTGAACAGCGCTTGACATCAGCTACAGAGCACTTTTTCTCATTCCATACTAGCATCTTCCATGGTCCTTTTGGAAGCCTTCATTTCTCTAGAGGTCTAGCTTACTCTGTGAAGCTAAGAAGATTTTCAAGTCATCAATATAGAGCGGGTACATAACCAGTCTTAACATCCGGTATCCCTCTGAGGCTTTCGACATCCACGCAAAAGGGTTGATACCTCTCCCTGTTTGATGTTGAAGATCTTTATCTAAAATTCTTACGAGGTCACTGACCGAGTCCTTCCTAAGGCGAAAACGCAAGCGGAAGGCTTCGTCGTGGTATTCCTCTAACGGGTCAAATCTATCCCTAAGGTGCCGAACTCGTCGAACATGTATATTACGTGGATTGGCGTAGTTTCTTAACTGTTTGTAGCGCATAGGTCCCTCCATTTAAAAATGGCTGACCATGAAAACATCGTTAAATAGAGTTTAAACCTACCTTTGACCAGGTCTAACTTACTATTGTTCCTTAGTCGGTGTTTAGACACTGTCTAAACACTGTTATGGGAAAACAACGTTTAGATAATCGGTACTCATGGTTTAAACACGGTTTAGACGGTGATTTTCATAAACGTTGTCTTAAACCTTCGTTTAAATAATAAGCCCTCTATGTTTCTGACAACCTGGAGACTAAAAAAAGGGTAATTTGCGCAAAACATGGAACCTAATTAACGAGCTAACCTCCCGTAACAGCGGCAAGACGTCCAATATCTTGGAGATCACAGCTGGCAATAAAATTGTTAGTAATCCGGTTGATAAAGCAGAAACTATTAACGAACACTTTACAAATATTGTGCAAGTACTAGCAGAAGATATTCCTGCTGTAGATGTAGATCCTGAATTTTATCTGCAAACCACCGATAAATCGTTTTCTCTTCAAACTCCGAGTATCGATATTGCATTAAACCTTTTAAAGAAAATTGATGATGAATGGAAAACGGCCAAAGTAACTCCAGCTTTTAAAAAGGGTATTACATCGGATCCGAACAATAAAGGGCCAATTACTGTAATTCCGATAGCTTCTAAAGTTAAAGATGAAATGGTATATTAAATGAATCATACGAACCGCGAATATGAAATCAAGTGAAGCTATGATCTTCGCAGTTACGAACGCAATTTTTACAATTGCGTACAGAAGCCTGGAAAGATTCAGGACTTTAACGGGGTTTGAACCTCGCGAGGTCACGGGTTCAAACCCCGTTAAAGTCCTGAATTTTTCAGGCTTCTCTACGCAATTGTAAGAATTGCGTTCATAACTGCGAAGATCATAGCTTCACTTGATTTCATATTCGCAGTTCATGTATGATTCATTTCATATACCAATTCATCATTGATTAATTCCTCACGGGAGCATTGGAACCCACAAATGACCAGCTCCCAACGTCAGTGGCTTCATAGCTCAGTTGGTTAGACCGTCGCACCGGAATTGCGAGGTCACGGGCTCAAACCCCGTTGAAGTCCGGCTTCTCGAACAGCTCCATGGTCACGAGTGACGCTGTGGGGACGGAGTAAGTGTTGTACATGAAATGACTGTATCTCATCGGGTGGAGTTAATTTGACCTCGGGCCCATGCTCCGTGACCATTCACATGATCACCAGCCGTTAAATTCATCAGCTATCGTGGAATCGAAACAGAAAATGCTCATTTCCAGCCAAGTGCGTGGGGATTTTTGATGACGAAACATTCACTGAGGTTCGCAAATGATGGGGCTTTAGCTCTGCGTGAAAAAATCGCGGCTGGGATGGATTTTCGAGGCGCAAATCGCCTCTGAGCTGACTATGGTCGAAATCTTAGTGTGCAGCCTTGATATAACAGTGGCAACACGGAATTCCCGAAACGGTAAAATAAGCACCAAAACGCACAAGAATACACCAAAGGTGAGTCAGTGAGTCAGTGAGTTTTATTGAATGAACGTTAAATTGAGCGTTTTTTAGGATTCATAATAGACGGTATTTTATTTCCCATACAAAGTCTTATAACGCGTTTAAATTCTCAACGGCTGCCTGTAACGCAACACCGCTTCCACTCAAAGGTCATCTTCCCACTAGTAATTAATTATTACACGCTCTCTAGTGACGCGAACTTATGCCTATGGCGACATAGGCACGTGAACTCAGTGCGCTTCCATATATTTCCTTTTCAATTTTGTTGATCCCGTTAACGGGTTTAATTATCCCACAAAGGGGCTTAATCATCCTCAAAAGAGGCTCTTTTATCCCCCGAAGAGGTTCATGTTTT
>NC_090887.1:25547724-25560224 GCF_036669925.1 Montipora capricornis | reverse complement strand
CTTCCACATTTTCTTCGCTGAAAGAAAACTCTGGTTCGAACTGGTACGGCCGAATCACATTTTCAGGCATACTTTCATCGTCAATAGAAAGACTTGATTGAGATGAATGTGAAGAGGTTTCGTCGTCAGACATTTCGGTGCGACTGGAACTAAACAAGCTCAATATACTCACTTCGACAAGCTTGCAAGACTTCTCAAGCAAAACACAAGGGACGCGTAAGCCCTTCGCTTGCTCCCTTCACGATTTGACGTCACATCTTAATCCGCTGGCCGTTTAAGCTCCGCGATGAAAAGGCAACATGGCGGGTGCAATCCGAAGCTTTGGACCGATTTTTTCATAAAATCATTCATCGTCGATATAAATTATCCCTGTAAAATTAATCCATCCATGCAATGTCAACATCAATACAAAAAATAGTTAAAATTAGCCTTGAGTTCCCCTTTAAGAAAGTCAAGGTGAAAACTGTGATAAATAGTGTCAGTAACTTTTCTGAAATGAAGTAAGGTACTTACTTGATTACAATCTCAGCTCTCTCACCTGCACTAGACAAAATTCCCAATGAAAGGAAAAACATAAACCAGGAGGCAACCATCGGCTTTCCTTCGCATCTCGGTGAAAGTGGCAACGAAGATGTCCTAACCTAAGTGTTGCTTGGCTTCAAACATATCTATTGATACTTACTTACCTACTTTTGGAAAAGTTGCATGATTACAATAGTGGCTAGTGCATGCGCTCTAGCCACACAAAACAAAAACAAAAGAAAACAATGTAGTGGAATGGGATTTAATTAGAGGGCCAAAGTCCAAATACAATTTAATTGTGGACTTGAAAGGGTTATCAGTGGCTGTTGAGATTTCGTTTAAAAAGCTGAGTCACTTCTTAACTAACTCATACAATGATCTTTGTGGAGTGACGTGGCACATATCTGCATAAGCTTATATGGAGCAATAAACTTACAGCCACAGTAGACTCTTGAGTCCTGAGAACATGTTTTCTGGGAGTTGAATTATTCCATTGTCATGAAGATCTCTAGAAATGAAAGTATGTAATGCAATGTATAAGTAGCCTGCATGACAGGCGCTTATTTAGCTCACTGCAAAGCGCGAGAGGCAAATGCGCAGCTCAAGATGAGGGGAAGAGAAAAATAACCGCCTGTCGCCAGTCTATTGTTTATGCTCTTCCGACCCCCAACACACTGACAAAATTTGACTAACAGTATTTTTTGAGTTGACCAATTAAAACGCTTTCAATCATTCGCCTGCGTAGCAGGCGGTTTGGCGAATTTTTACACCCCTCTTTCCACTGGGGTTGACTCTCGTTTGTTCGTTTTGAATATGGCCGTGGGAAAACCTGGAAGGGTAGGAGAGTGAGAAACCGCCTGCAATCAACCCCCTCAACAATTTCGAAACCTCCGTTCACCCACGGACGGAGAAATAGCGTTCCTGATTGGCTGATCAAGTCTCAGAAAAATCCTCCTGTCAGTCATAATTTATTGCTCCCTTTTATAAAAGTGCAAAGACAAAACAAAGCGGAATAAGGTGGCAATCTGGTTTCAATCTGGTAGCCTGGATTTTCTGGCATTCTTAAATAAGAGCAGAAAGACGTAAAACCACAACTGAATAGAGGTTATATCTTGGCAGTCCTTCCCAAGGGAATTGGCAAAAGCTTCATATTTTAGTTTTATCTCATCGGCGAAATGTGTTCTGTGCTAGTAATCACACCTTAATTTGAGAAGTATTATCGGTGACCAGATTAAATTAAAGAAGCTGAAGGATGAGAAGCATCAGCTAGTTTTCGCATCAGCAGAAGATGTGTTGCATAGACAAGGCATTTCTCAACGTGCCGAGATGACATTTTCTTTATTACCACAAAAACATGTCGTCAATATATATATGTTTGAAAGAAAATTTGCCCTGAGGAGGATTTGAACCCACGTCCCCCCCGTTATTAGTCGGGTTGGTAACCACTACACCACCAGGACAACCATGCAGGCAGCAAAGCCATCGAAGGGGTGATTTACGTTGTCAGGGCGTGGGCCTCTCGGGAAATTTTCTTTCAACGTGACAAGGTAGGGGAGCCTTTAACTCCACTTGAAACCCAACTAAGGATGAAGTTAATGATGCACGACCGTAGTCAACTTAGCGGATAACAAGGAAGGATCCTCGAATGATATAGGCATTGTCAGGCATTGTCAGGGTTTCTCTCCTACACACACACACACACACACACACACACACACACACACACACACTCTCTCTCTCTCTCTCTCTCTCTCTCTCTCTCTCTCTCTCTCTCTCTCTCTCTCTCTCTCTCTCTCTCTCTCTCTCTCTCTCTCTCTCTCTCTCTCTCTCTCTCTCTCTCTCTCTCTCTCTCTCTCTCTCTCTCTCTCTTTGAGAGCATACAGTGCACATGCATGTATTATATGGCAATGATAGGTTGTCCTAAGGTCATCCTAAGTTTGTATCAATTCCCAATGAAACGTTTGGTATCTGAACTCGGATTCTATGTTGGCTTTAACATGGCCAAGGTTACTGCTGTAAGGGATATTTTGTTATGCTTTTGGGATTCAAGACGTGCATTCATCCAAAAGAATCGTTGTATTGGCAAAAACAAAAGCTATGGTATTTGAGACAATCTGAAAGCACTTCTGCAGGTTACACTTCCAAAGTACTGTAGAAAGGCAAAGTAATTTAAATAATTGAAAGAGATATAATAATTGGCGGGGGCCTGTTATATACCTTATTGTTATTGTTGCTCCAAACTAAACAATGTAAATGATTATAAATAAATGTACGATTTAAATATATCTATCATAATTAAATATTTACTGTCACGCAAGTTAATCATTTCTTAAGATGAGTAATAATTTGCTGCAAGTTGCATTGCATTACGTTTTTACTATTTTCTGCGTCAGGGTACAGTGTCTGTGTCAGCCATGAATTTGAAGAAAAATGTAGAGTAATAATTATTCTATCCTCGTATTTACCTTGTACCTACATTCTTTTGTGAGTAACATTTGTATGTGGGGTGCATTATGTGAATGGATTATTTTCGGCATTAGTTTCTGAGGAATAATTCACCTTTGCGTTCCACTGCATGGAGGCACTGTCTAAAGGTTCATTAAACGGCTTTATGAATATACTGCAAATAAGTCCATCCAAGTTTTAGAGCTATTTCATTGCCATCTCAATGTGCACTTGTGTTATTAATAGACAAAATTGAGAATGTGACATTTTATTGCATATGTTTAGATAATTAAACTCAAAATTTCACAGTTGCCCGAGAAGCGAAATGTTCATTTTTTGGACAATTTTTCAGCCTTGGGCATTATCATCCGATATACTAGCCGCCTCAAGGGCCTTACTTAGTCCTACGTTTATATTACGATTCTATTCTATTCTATTCCACTCGGCGAAGTCTCTTTTTGTCTTATGGCTGTTTCTGCTTAGGTGGCCTCATACACCGTAAGCCTTTTTAGAGACATCACTGTCAAGACGGCCAATTCTGCTGGAAAGAGCAGGACTGCTACAAGACCGGGGACTACATCCCCTACTCTTATCGAATAGTGTGTGGGTTCTTTAAAACCCCACAAGGAACTTATGAACATAGAAGTTATTTGTGAGACGGGACCTACGGTTTATTATCCTTATACCAGGAGACTTGAAAGTCTAACCATTTGCAGATGAAATTACAAAGGCAGCAGTTATTTTAAGATCCTGAGTGTTGATGCGGCCGGGGTTCGAACCCACGACCTCCCGCATGACACTACGATGCCCAACGAACTGAGCCACCGGTGCGGCAGCTGCATCGGCATCATTCTCAACAATCCAAGGCCTTTGTTTACTTGGGCATTTTGACTTTTTCTTTCTACATTTTGATCCAGTGCTCTTTAATCTTTGCTTTAATTGAAGAAGCGAATCCTTCGTTTTAAATATTTTGACGAAAAAACCAGATTAATCGTTAACTTTCTTGTGGCTTGTCTTTAACCAGCCAATAGGATCGCTTGTTTTCCCTTACCTTGCGTTGTGAGAACTTTGTAGTCAAGTTATTGTCGCTATGTTATAAAAGATTTGGTTCATGCTTTTAGCTGTGCATATATCGGTTATGGATGCACTTGAGCAACTCTTACGCTTCTTTCGTGCTCTCCAAACTTCCCGCGTGCATCCATAACTAGATATACGCGTGCTAAGCATCTGAACCAATTCTTAATAAATCGAACCTGCTTAATGCGCATTCAAAAACTTTAAGTTGATACTTGTGCAATATAAATGAATAAAGTTAAAGTTAAAGTTAATTACGAATTCCTTCTTGAAAGGGTTATCAATTACTGCTGACATTTGATTTACACAGCAGTCTGCTGTGAGTCACTTATTAATTAACTCATACAAATCTCTGTGCAGTGACCTGGCTCATATCTATATAGAGTGCTGCCAGTTTACAGTGATTCTGTTACTCCTGCCTCCTGCGTCTTTGACGCACCAAAATCCCCCAAGACGCAAAATAATATGTGGCATGCGTCCTACAGGACGGAAAAACGCAAACATGACACGACCGATCAAAGATTGCCTCGTTTCTAGAATTAATCTTGGAATATATTGCACAAATTACTTCGGAAGAAAACTATCGGGTGGCTCTAAAATATGCTAAGAAGTAATTTTTGCATGAAAAAATATGTCTGCACTTGCTTTGAAAATAAATTTGATCACTTCAAAACACCGCTATGTTGAATTTTTATTGCCGAGAGCACCCTGGGAGTGAGGGTTACCAAATATGGAGTAAAGCACGAGGGTCCAAAGAAAGCTCGCCAGAAAAAAAAAAGAAAGAAAGAAAAAAAACAAAACAAATATGTCGACAATGGCAGTACACAGAAGAAAACAATACAGTTTATCCCTATAGGCGACTAAAAAACATACGGATGGTGCGATGATGAAAAACGTCATGTATTGCAATGTTTGCTCAAAGTTCAAGAAGAAGAACTTGCTCAACAGCGCTAGCCTTGAGCAAGAGAAAAAAAAAGAAAAGCCGAAGTGTTTTTGAGCTGAATTATAAACCAACTTCTTAAGCTTCAGAGTCAACTTTAGAATATTTGTAAAACTTCAAAGGTGAAGCTGTTTGATCATACTGAACGTCTGAAACGTGAAAGTGATTGTTTTCAATTAAATAAACCAAACTATTTGCGCTAGCTTCACGTTCCCGCAATTTATGTATCTTGGTGGTATTTTAATACTTACATATTACTAGCTTTGTATTATTTTAAAGAGATCATGCACGTTTGCAGAGGGACCCATTGCGTTTGGTCTGGGACTCATAACTTTTCATGGGATGAGTCCCATGGACTCACTTTGACAAGTTCTAACAAGATCAATGAGTTTAAATGGATGATAAACTTACAGCCATCGTAGACTTGTTAGTCCTGAGAACATGTTTTCTGGTAGTTGGTTCATTTTATTGTTACGAAGATATCTAGAAATGAAAGTTTTGAAAGCAATATATAAGGAATATTGTGCAAAGCTATGTTAAAGGTAGTACTAATTTTATCTTAACTTGGCTTAGCTTTTAAAAGCATAAGTAGAGACACTACAGAAATGGACTAGAATGTTCAGTGCAACGAATCCAAACGTAGCAATAATTTTGGTTTCATTCCCATGATGTGTTGCAGATCACTGCATGACTCAATTGGAATTATACAAGGGGTAGTACAATCACTAATCACGATTGCCCCAAAAGAGTCTGCGAACGGGTAAAGTGAAATCAAAGCAAAAATAGAGGATCGTATAGATTAGGTTGTTGTAAAGAAAACAATGCGGGAAATAAAAGAAAAGGAAAACAAAATAACTAAATAATAATAATAATATGAAATCAAGAATAGTCAAACTAAGGCAAAAAGGCGTTTCTCCTAAGGTTTTTCATAACCAAATGCAGTTTATAGAAAAACTAACTCTTCGTCTTCAACATTAATATTGATCAAGAAAATCTCGCTGAATGTATTTAAACTGAAGTCGAAGTGCAAAGTGTTCCCGTGCGTCATTCGGGATCAGGAGACTACCTTGGTGTTCTCAGAGCTCACAAACGAATAAGAGGTTACGTTGTACCAAAAAAATAAACAAACAAGAAAGATGTAGCGGAATGATATTTAGTAAATTAAGCTTAGAAGGCCAATGCAATTTAATTGTAGACCTGAAGGATTATCATTTTTAGAATGAACTCGAATTCAGGACCAGACGAGGGCTCATGTGGAACAGCAACAATTTATTGAAACACGCGTTTCTCACACCCTTTACTTACATCCCATAATATGCGATGCTAACGCTTATTTGCATAGTCAAAAGGACAATACAAACTACTTAGAGAGGCAGAGAGTCACTTATAACTTAGTCAAACAAATATTCGTGGAATGGCCAGGCGCATTGCGATGTATATTTTTCAAAGATTGGTCGGGGCGCTATACTTATACTTATATGACAGAACTGACCGGCCACACCAGGCATTTGGAAGGACTAACTTTACACCGCCTTCAAATTAACACTCTTCGAGGATGATATACAATCCTCCGGAAAAATGAGAGGTATTATCATGCAAGTGTTCCTTCAAATTGTTGCATTTTCTTTGCAAACCGATGGGTCTGGCCGGCCAGTTCTGACAAAAGGAAATCGCCCTTATACAACTATCGCAGATTTGTGAGCCCTAAGGAAACTTTTTTTTTTCCCTGGAAATTCACTTATTTCATTGTGAACAAGCAATCGCAATCTAGGAATAAAGCATGCAATGCAATGAATAAGAAAATTTCTGCAAACTTTTACTAAGGTGGGCAGACATAAGGGGTCAAGTTACAGGGACATGATACAGCGACATGTTGCAGCGACAAAAAACGTGGGTAGTGCACACTGAGGCGACATGAAGCAGGGACAAAATAATAACATGTGCACACACGTGAAAATGTTGCGAGTACATGTTTCACCGAGGGATATGTTGCAGCGACATGTCCTCTCGTGTGAAGTTCATGGGACACGTCGCTCATGTCCCTGAACATGAATGTACCCGCAACATTTTCATGTGTGTGCAAATGTTGTGATTTTGTTCCTGCTACATGTCCCTGTTACGCGACCCTAATGTATATCGCCTTAGTGTGTACTAAGCATCTTTTTGTCGCTTGAACATGTCGAGACAGCATGTCCCTGCAACATGACCCCTCGTGTCTGCCCACCTTTAAAGTTGTTCATCCATCGGATTTTAGCCAGTATTTTTGCGGTCCTCTACAAAACGACGACGTAAAATCATCAAATTTGAGGTTTTGATGACAACGTAAGCATGCAACTGGGAATCTTTCATTCTCTGTTTTCACTCTAAAATGGCTCGTACCAATTTATTTTTAGGATACTTCGCCCATATTGTAGGAGGTGAACAAAACTGAATAATCGCAAAAGACTTAAAATAGAGCCAAGTTATATTTTGAATTGACCTTTTTCCTCGACCGTCGTCGTCGTAGATCTTAACGTCCCTAACAACGTGAAATAGCCAAATTTGACTCCTCTTAGTGCACACGCACAGTCTGGTGAAAATTTCCACTTTTCTTTTCATTGTTTTTCATCCTGAATTCCCCGGGATCTGTTTAAAACCTGTCCGGACTGATGAAGAACAAGGGAAAACACACTATCTTGACGATTCATGGCAGCTTCAAAACACAATGGTTTTACGTTTCCTGATTACTATGAACGGCTGTCTTCATGCTTGAGAAATTAACATTTTTGTGAATATTTCAAAAATCAACTTT
The DNA here is from genome assembly GCF_036669925.1 of Montipora capricornis. NCBI lineage: Eukaryota > Metazoa > Cnidaria > Anthozoa > Scleractinia > Acroporidae > Montipora > Montipora capricornis. The sequence goes on along the minus strand of NC_090887.1, from coordinate 25,552,452 downwards.
TTCTATCCTTAACAATTGGCGCCCTGTCCTAAATTTGTCCCGGTTAATGACAAATGTATATTAATAGAGAATTATTAAAATGTCGTCATATTCATTTTCTCCCTCTAAGCACAATGCGAAAATGAAAATGTCTACCTTTTTCTTTCGTTTGTCCTAAATTCTCCGCAGGCTGTTTTATACCGATTTTTTTCCGCTACTAACTACTTCGCATGAACCGCCAAGTGATACTAAAGAATATAACATCATCACGGTTCATCTGCAGCTTCTAAACAAGTGGAACAGAAGTAGTCCTCAGTCTGATCAGCATCCTTCTCAGTAACTCCGACACATTCTCCATGAAACCACTCGTTGCAATCACTGCACTGAATCATGAAGCCTTTTTCACCCTTTCTGCAAATGCAATGAACACTTTCCTCCTGACCATCCTCTTGACAATTCTTGTCGTGTTGCTTTCTTCTTATCTTTTTTTGCCTTTTCTCTTAAACTTGTGTTCTTCTTTGACATATACCCACATGGTGTTCAGCGCACGCTTCAGCATCTTCCAGTGAAAGAAAACATATCTTTGCAAGGTGCTCCATGTCGTCTTGTCCAATGCTCTCTTTACCCTTGACATACTCCTCAATTACAACTCTTGGGGGTACCCTTTGACAAGATTCACTTCCCTTTTCAGATACCCACTTGATGCGTTCTTTGGGCTCCAGACATGGCAAAAGCATAAAAATGTAATTTGATGGCAACCCAGTAACCATATGTTTGCCTCTTAACTCCCATAATTTAGACAAATACTTGAAATCCTCTGAATGTGACCTTTTCAGAACCTACGTCAACTGGTTGGTCTACAACGGTAACCTGATAAAAGAGGCAGAAAAAAACAAAAAGAAGGGGACCAAACTCATTACAAGCACACAGATAAAACTTATAAGCTTTTTATTACTTGAATGAACTCATCAAAGGTAACAAGATCTTTTTTTTTTAAATTCAAATTCTTATATCACAGAACAACAACATACACCTTAAGACAACTCAAGGAGAATATTGACAGATACAGCTCAAAAACTGTTGTCTTTTAAAAACAGAATAGATGAGCAAGTTGACTAAGTCGGTATTTAAGCGAAACCACTTCTATTCTTCTGCCTACAAATACGTACAAGTATTTGACGGATGATCTGTTCAATAACAGACAAAAAAAAATGGATTTACCTTCTCGTTCTCCTCCGCCATCTTGCCAGTCTCCTCTCAGTTGAACAGAACCGAGGACCCCATATTTTCCTCCGCGAATAGGGCATTCATAAATCTAAGCCTCCACAATTCCCCCATATCCATGTCATATAGTTCTAGTCCCGCGTTGCAGTAGGGGATTGGGCATGGCTGGTCCCAAGAGACAGCATAAAACTACGTGTTTAAGATTTTAATGACAAAAGGAAAACAGATTATTCCTGGTGTACTCACCTTTAGAAGGAAATTGTTTTAGGCGCTGAAATGGCCAAAGTACGCCTCAAAATCACTGCTAAGGTATCGAGAAGACAAGGTAAGCAGTTTTTGTTCGATTCATGTTCTTTATTTTCGACTCGTAAACACGTTTGCAAATTCCCATACAAACGCTTATGCTCGAATTACATCGTTAGCTTGGTGTACCTGTGGTAATTATTGGTTTGAACGTTCAAAAGTCGGCATCTGTAGCCGAACGATTATTTAAGAGCTAACAAAGAAATAATCTGCAGTTCAGTGGAATTTTACGAGTTTGTTTCGGCGAAGCTTCGTGGAAAAAGGACCGTGGAAACCAATCAACCACTGTATCCTCTCCCGATCGAAGTCGTAAGTCAAAGAAAGGGTTTTGAGAAACACAGCTATGCGAAAAACGATTGTCTGTCTTTAAGAATCAAGGGCCTTAAATGCCAATTAAACTAGAAAGTGATCGGAACAGATTTCCCTTGATGGAAGCTTAAAGCAGTTATCATAAATCCCAAAAAAATCAGAGTCAACAATATGTTAGATGTCAACAATCTTGAACTTCTTTCGGAAAAACTGGAGAACTGGGTAAATTTGATATTTCAACATTCAAACCTACGGGACGAATTTGGGCATTGTGTTGGGAAATTAAATAAACGCGGTGGTGACTTCCAAAAATATTACTAGGATTCCAAACTAATTCAACGCTTTCCGGCTGTTTTCCTTGATTCTACAAAATTCTCTTGGGACATATGAAATATATTTGATTGACAGGTTATCTCCTCTTGGCCAATCCGAATTGCCCGTCCGCTGGTGGATGGACCGTGATTCAAAATACTCAAGAATTGTAGCAGGCGGGATTTCAAAACTACTTGTCCCCATGCCAGTCGCGGCCCACTCGCGCCAAAACCATCGTACTCGCGAGTGTTTAGATGATCAAGCAAAAAATATCCCGTCAGCTATGCAGGTTATGACCTATTCTGAAATATATTTTTTAAACCAATCAATGTTAAAGATAGATAAAGTTCAGCTAAACGGTGTTAGCGTTTTCAATTTTTGATGGTAATATTTTTGGAACTCACAACCGCGCTTATTTCCCAACACAGAGCCCAGATTCGTCGCGTAGGTTTGGAGGTTGAAATATCAAATTTTAAAGGACCGTTCATTATTTATCGGGGGGGGGGGGGGGAAGTTAACCTTTTGTATATGGTATTACTTAAAACACTACTAAAAATCTAGCATAATTATACACATATTTACAGCAATGCAACAGCAACGGAAGTATTATTAAATTGTAAAGTTGTTACCCCACTTCTACAATGGATCAAGAAACCACAAAACGTATAATAAAATCTACTACAGATGTATGTTATTAAGTGGTTGAACTCTTCTGCGAAATAAAGAAAACCATATAAGAGAAGTGTGACATTCTAGATGTATATGTACAGTAAATGTGAACATTTTTTAATAATCGACGACATTAATAAATACAAAGTCTTGTCTCCTGGAAAATGTATTCATTAATTTGTTCCTCCTACACCATCGCCGCCATCATCGTCAATATCGTCATCGTCATCCTCACTGTCATCCTCATCATCATCAGAATCATCATCATCATTATCATCAAGATCATCATGACTATCATCATCACTACCATCTTGAGATTTTCGTCGACTTGTACTAGCTTATTTATGAAAGTAACTAGAAATTGGATTCATGTTTTCTTTGGGGGCTTGTTTCTTTTTTCTCTTCGTTTTCATTTCCAGTTTGTGCACCAATGATTGGAGATCTTCGATTATATCATTGTCAACATAACCCTTGGCCAACAACTCTCGAAGTGGTTCTAGGTGAAACCTAGGCTTAATATTCTTTGAATTTAAGTTTTCAATGTTAACGTTGGATTTTGTCACAATGGGTTTTAGAAAATCTCCTCCATCTAGTATATGATATGTAACCACTGTATGAGGGTGTCGATTTTAAGATCAAAGAGAGCAAATTTCTAGTGTTCTTTTCCAAGGATTTCTTTCTCCTCTTCGCACGTTTCTTTCTCTGCTCCTTCTGTCGTCTCTTTTGTCTTTCCTTGTCCGACTTTTGGGCTGATTGCTGACTAAATCTTTTACAAAGGGAACAATACACTTCATTTGCATTTCCCGACAGTACTTTTAACTGCTGGATGGTTTCATCAACAAGGTCAATCTTCTCCTCGATGTACTGCAGTTTCTTGTTTACCCCTAGCACGATATCCATTGTGGAAGAAAAACAGCTTTTCTTGCTATCTTGAATTTTTTTTTCGTAGACTTTCACCTTCTTGAATTTTCTTCTCTAGACTTGCAATAGTGTTTTCACAACGTCTCAAATACCCACTACAAACATCCTGTGGTAGGTTTTGAAATCTACGGACGTTTTGGCCAAGACCATTGTTTTCACTGGATTGCAAACTGTCAACAAAAGTACTAAATGTGGACACTTCCTTGTTTGTGTCATACATACATCCAACGCCTTTGTATGATTAGGTAATTGTGAAACCTCTCAAGGTTCCTAAACTCGCCAGCAGTTTCTTCGAACAACATTGGTGTTATTTCATTGTAATATGCCAACCTCTCTGTGTGTGGATTTGGAAACAGAAATGAATGGTATGGTGGCTTTGTTTCAAGCACTTTCCTTTTATCCATACAAACCCTACCACTGCTCGTGCTTAATACACTTTGTTTCTTTGTGGAACTACCGTGAGGTACGCATCTTTGCTCTTTGGATTTTGCCAGTACAACCGCCTTCAATTTCAAGCGATGGCTCAAGGTAAATTCCGGTTGAAAATGTACCCATTCCTCCCAGTCTTTATCGTAATTTTGCAGACCTTCACACTCCTGACCAAAGAGCTGTGAAAATCTTTCCAATAACTGGGGTAAGGTGGAGCCTCTTTGAAGTTTAGTAGCAACATTTTGAAGTCCAAACATAAACAGGACATCGATCTGGTTTTCTTCATCCGCCATCTTTAGTTTATTTCGTAGCCACGCCTGAGCTAAGCGACCGCCCCTTTCTCGTTCCCAGTTTATGTGCGAATGTCAAGAGCGCCTTGTAACTTTTTACTATACAGCCAGCACACGCAAAAAGCTACATAATGTCTGTAAGTAGATCAAGTGGTGAAGAGACGTCAAAGACTATAAACGGCATAGTCAATGAGAAGACAAGGGAGGAAGTCCACGAAGTACGTTGGCCACACGATGCACGCTCCGATCTGAGAAAAAATGTCAAGTATGGAACCAGCGAATGCATCAAGGT
>NC_090887.1:25542724-25545224 GCF_036669925.1 Montipora capricornis | reverse complement strand
CTGCTAACCCCTGTTGAGAGTAGAGAAAAAATGTATTGCCAAGAACCACAACTAAAATTGATAAAAATCTGCAAGTAGACGTCATTGAAAAAACACGTATAGCCTGCGAGTAAAAAAAAAAAGGTTGCAGACTGAATACTCTCACCTTCGTCATTTTTCTAATGGTTGGCTCCTAAAGAGGCGGTGAATTTTTTTACTGGCTTGTCGGCAGTAATCTCGTAAAAGTTATAGGGATGATCGAAAGACATGGGAGGCCAAAGAGGTAAGGGTGAAAAAAGGGCAATTAAGAAAAAAGAAAATCTCTTTACGCGCATGGATTAAAATAAATGAGGAGAAACTGACGATTGGACGTGAGTCAGCCCTTCAGTATCCCTCTTCCACACTCTCCCGTCCAGGCTAAATTAACAGGAAAGGCAGTGACCAAATTATTTTTGGCAAGTACTTTTGCTGTTAATGTCTATTAACAGTGCCAGGTACGGGGCCTTTTTCCGCATGGGTAACACTTTTCACGTAGGCCAGCCTGCTGAATGTTCCATAAGTTTCTGATTGGACGCCGTTTGAAGCTGTCACTTGGCTGGAACGCGTGGAAAGTGTTACACATCTCGACCGCTCGGAAGGTATGGGATTTTGATTTTCTTCGAGGGCGACCTCCGGGACGTTTGGATGAATGAGCGAGAACTACAATGTACGAGAAGAAGCGTTAATCTTTCAGCTATTCTCCGGTAAAGTTTCAAAGCGGAGTGATACGATTTTCTGGGGAAAAATCACCCGGTGCTGGAGCTGTTCAAAAATTAGCATCCACAATTGTCCTTCTCATGATTGAGAAGCACAGTAAACAGCGAACTCGAAATCTTCAAAACCGCTCAAAAAACTCGCAGATGTACTTGCCAAAAATAATTTGGTCACTGCCTTTCCTGTTAATTTGGCCTGGACGGGAGAGTGTGAAAGAGGGATACTGAAGGGCTGATTCGTGTCCAGTCGTCGGTTACCGTTCATTTTATTTTAATACATGCGCGTAACCAGATTTTCTTTTTCCTCAGTTACCCTTTTTCACTCCTACCTGTTTGGTGTCCCATGTGTTTTGATCATCCCTATAACTTTTACGAGATTTCTGCGGACAAGCCAGTTAAAAAAAATTAACCCCCCTCCCTTTAGGAGCAAACCATTAGAAAATGACGAAAGTGGGAGTATTCAGTCTGCAGCTGTTTTTTACTTGCAGGTTATACGTATTTTATAAACTTTATTTGTAGTTCTTGCTAGTGCATTTTTTCTCTACTCTCAACAAGTGTTAGCAGATCTGTATAATAAGCTTTCTAAATTATTACCACAAATTGCGCATTTCAAACCATCGACTGACCATCTCGCTTGGTAGTCTATTTTTATCACATACTTATGTAAACGAGGATGCAATTTTATTCGAAAAGAAACAACAAGAACAAAACAACACTTCTCAAGCAACAATAACGAGGCCCTGCCACGAAAGGGGGGGGGGGGGGGGTGGGGATCCCGTGTCGATGCTTTGTCCATGTTTCACGTTGCTGTGACCATTGCTGTCGGAAATTTAAAGAAAGGATGTCGTTTGTCGCGATTTCACCTCAATTACTGTCACTACTTTTTAGGGCATGTCGCTTGTCGGAATTTACCCTAGTTGGCAGAGCCTCAATAACGGTACAAAACAGGGCATGAATGGAACAAAAGAAACCTCTCGTTACTTTGCGTGACATAAATATTTACCAGCTTTGAAGGTCAAAAGTTCAACAACATCTTCTACATGTATACATATATAAACCGTATTTAAGTGTCAAGGTATTTAGCTAAAAGCTACATCTTGTATATGTATGCCTCCAGAAAATGAGTTCACAATGAAACGGATAACATTGGATAACATTATGGACTCAAACTTTGCGTAGCTCGCTGAAGTGCACGTACGTACTGCTTTAGGTAGCTTTCTTTCGGTAGTAACCGTTCATTATGTCAAATTATGTCTTTGATACCGCACAATTGACGCACATTCAGTTTTCGTTTTTGAGCATATGTATACTGATTTGGTTTGAAATTCTTTGAAATTCTGTCATATTTTTGCTCTACTACTAGCTTTTATAAGGGTGCTCTTGAAATGAAACGGTGCGCCAGGTCGTACATGCATTTCAGTGAAACCGACACTGCGTGCGTTTTGTAATGTACATTAATTACAAAAATAATTCGCGATACCTTTCGCATTACAGTGGAGTACATTTCTTGCACCTAAAATATTAACTTATCGTGTGAATCACGATCTCTTTTGACAGAAAACTAAACAGATTTAATATCGTATTAATTTTGATTGAAAAGTCACTTGCATAAACCAGTATGAATTAAAATGTGTTTGAATTGAGTAATATATAGTTCAATTGCGGATTTTTGCCCTCAAATACTATTTTCAGTCACTTTTAATACTTCTGGAGGATAACTTCGCATTTTTTAAAGCTTTCCAAGCTACAAAGCTGAAAATTAGTCTGTT
>NC_090887.1:25530224-25540224 GCF_036669925.1 Montipora capricornis | reverse complement strand
AATCTGGGAAAAAGTTGGACAAAATTAAGCGTATCACCTGTCACACGTGCCGATCTAACACTGGACAAGTGCAATCTTTAGTTACCGCCCGGCCGATATGTGATGAAGATGTAGGGCCTATAAAGTTAAGTTAAGGAATACGGTGTTAACCCCCTCCCCCAGCAATAAAACTGTAGCAAGGAATCATGGGAAGAATAAAGACACGAGGTTGTTGTTGTCCGCCGTTTTAGAATGTGCCTGTGTTTTCAGTGCGAGTCTAAATCCATGCTTCCGTCCGCTCTGTGTGCAACATTTGGGAGCCTGTCCGGGAGATATGAAAGAAAATAAGACAACGTTTTAAGCAATCGATGAGGACGGGAGCGAGGAGACAAGGAAACAAGTTTTTGAAATAGCTGAAATCGTGCACACGCTCGCGAAGGAATCAACACACGCGATGGAGATCGAAGACATACAAATGGAGATCCAGAGTCATCTCTGCCAGCTAAAGGTTGAGGATCTGGGAGTAATTGCTAAGACTTTAGGCTGCGGTGACAGTGACATTAAGGATAAAACGAGGAAAGGACTTGTCAGATTGATCGAGGAACATCTCGAAGCCAAATTGAAGGGCAGCGTGGAGCCGGACACCGAGTTTTTGGAAGATTTCAGGACTGGAATAATGATTTACACACCTTGGTGTCCACCGCTCGAGGATGTAAGCAAAAAAAAGAAGTCGGAAGTCTCTCAATCGGAACTAGAGAAGGTGAAGTTGGAATATGAGGTGATTAAACAGAAATTTGAGGCATTGACCATGGGTAAAGCACATTCACCGGGGAAGGATGTTGCCAACAAAGAGGAGGTGAAGGCGAAGGGTGAGTCAAAGTCATTATACTTCCAACCGAGTGATTTTAAACGAGAACTGATTATTGGCCAAATCGGGGAACCAGGACAAAAGGACAAATTGAGTTTTGTGAGTCTAGTGAGACAAATTGAAGGTGGACTGCAAAAGGGCTACAAGCCACAAGAGGTTGTTGATGCAGTGGTCAGGGCTACTAATCCAGGGATGAGATTACGAAGCTATTTAAAAGGATTGAGTGACTTAACACTCCCCCGATTAAGACGTATTCTGAGATCCCATTTTCAGGAGAAGAGTGCGAGTGACCTGTACAGACAGCTATCAACTTTAGTTCAGGAGCCAGAGGAAAATCCTCAAAGCTTTTTAATCACAGCCCTCGATACAAGACAAAAAATCCTGTTTGCCTCGCAGGAGGTTGAGTGCAGGGAATGATTTTACATGCAATAGACACTGGTCTTCAAAATGAGGCCATTCGGATCAGGTTGAGACCAATATTAGAAAAACCAGATGTACAGGATGACGATCTAATTCAACAAATGAATGTAGTAGTTTCAGAAGAAAGTGAAAGAAAATCCAAACTGGGCTCTACCCCTCGTCAAAGGAACCCAAGGGTGAACGAAGTGCATGCACCACAAGGGGAAGGGGGATCCATCCAACAAGGGGCAAGCGCTAAGAAGCTTAACTCCCCGGGAAAAGAGAGTCCTAGAGAAGAGGAGTTCATGGCGGCACTACAAGAGGTCCGTTCAGAACTTACGACATTAAAAGAATCAGTTGAGAGAAATCTAAACAATGAAGAACGTTTCACCAGACCCCTACCTGTAAATCAGAATCTGCAAGGGTATCAGGGCCCAAGGGGCTGTATCGACTGTCAAAAGGAAGGAAAGGGGCAGCTGTGCGACCACTGCCACATTTGTGGAAGTAGTGACCATTGGGCCCGTGGATGTCAGAGGATTGCAGCAGGATCCCAAAGTTTCAAACAATGTCTAGGTTGTAAAGCAGTTCGTTATTGTGGTCGAAGTTGTCAGAAAAGTCACTGGGATAGTCACAAGGGTCTCTGCCAAGCGATCTAGCAACTGGAAGCTGGGAACAGTTCGCCAGTACTTCGGGGGGATGGTTATGTATTTGCTAGTCATTTGACACCCAGGCAGCGTGTGGTCGTTGCAGGGTTGGTTGGCAAGAAGTGTAAGTTGTCATGTGTTCTCAATGGAGTCCCAGTCGAAGCCCTTTCGGATACGGGTGCACAGGTGTCTATTGTGTCCAAGAGCTGGCTTGAGGAATATTTGCCTTCCTCAAAGTTAAGGAACATTGAAGAGTTGCTTGGCGAGGATGTGGGACTGAACTCAAAGTTAAGGAACATTGAAGAGTTGCTTGGCGAGGATGTAGGACTGAACTTAAGACCAGCAAATGGTGGAGCCATACCATTTGAAGGGTGGGTGGAAGTACAGTTTCAGCTCTCGTCGGACACAGAGTCATCAAGTTCTCTAACTGTACCATTCCTCATTGCAAGAGATGATTTGGAGACTCCAATCATTGGGTACAATGTAATAGACGAAGTAGTGAAGGATAGAGAAGCAGCTGCATTGTTTACATCATGAATACGGCTTTAAAGGAGATAGCACTGGAGAATGTTACTGCGTTGGTTGATTTGGTGCAAAATGCAAGTGTGGAGGACATGGGTGTGTTGAAGAATGGTAAGCGCAATCTGACGGTACCACGAGGGCAGGCAGTGACAGTACCGTGTAGAATTAACTGTGGTCCTCTAGAGGAGAGGACACCAGTGTTATTTGAACCAGACCCAGGTATGCCTTGGCCAGCCAACTTGGAAGTTGTAGAGCAGCTCCTCACCCTACCGCGAGGGTCGCCACACAGGTTGAACATTACAGTCCGTAACCCCTCAAAGCATGATGTAGTCCTTGGCCGGCGAACGCTACTGGGGCACTTGCAGCTAGTGCAATCGGTTACCCCTTTGGAAGTAGTAAGAAAGGACCTCCCTCGTTCGGAAGCTGTGGATCCAAGGGAAACAGGTGGTACCTCACTCCAGGATGGAAACCCGTCAGTACCCCAACATCAAGTAAACAGGGAAGTTGCCAATGAAAGAAAGTCCTTCAAGACACCAGCCGTGGTGTTTGGTGACCTGACAGAAAGTCAACGCCAGTTGGCCATGACCATGCTAGAGGAGGAGGCTGAGTCATTCTCCCAAGATGATGATGATATGGGACGGATAGAGGGACTTCAATTAAATTTGGAATTGTCAGACACCACGCCAGTTCAGAAGAGCTATTCCTCAATTCCCCGTCCCCTGTATGCTGAAGTTAAACACTAAATTGAAGATCTGCTCAACCGGGGATGGATAACGAAGTCTCAGTCAAATTATTCATCTCCCGTGGTGTGTGTAAGGAAGAAAGATGGAGGGTTACGCCTGTGCGTGGATTACAGGGAGCTGAACCGTAAGACAGTACCTGATAGGCACCCAATACCAAGAATCTAAGAGACACTGGATAATCTTGGAGGGAACTCCTGGTTTTCAGTGTTCTACCAGGGAAAGGCGTATCATCAGGGTTTTGTTGGGGAAAAGAGCAGACACCTGACTGCTTTCATCACACCTTGGGGTCTGTATGAATGGACTCGGATCCCATTTGGGCTGAGTAATGCACTAGCAAGCTTTCAGTGGTTCATGGAAGATTGTTTGGAAGGTATCCGCGACGAGATTTGCATTCCTTACTTGGACGATGTCATAGTTTAGAGTGGAACGTTTGAAGAACATGTGGAAAATTTGCGAATAGTGTTGAGACGCCTGTGCAAACATGGAGTGAAATTGAAGCCAAGCAAGTGTAGTCTGTTCCAGAGAGAGGTCCGCTATCTAGGCCGAATTGTAAACCAGTCTGGACACATTATTGATCCCGAGACTACTAAAGCGGTCACGAGTCTTAGAGAATCTATGCCAAAAACTGTGGGTAAAGTGCGTAAACTAACAGGACTATTAAGCTATTACGGGAGGTACATTAGTGATTTCGCCAAGATTGCAAAGCCCCTTTACGATCTCCTTAAAGAACCTGAAACGAGAGGACAGTCGCTACGACGAACTCAGAGGAGAAATACAAGACCAGTCAGAAATAAGGGACAAGTATCATCTCGGGAGCCAGTCAACTGGACCAGTGAACCCCAAGCCGCAATCGATAAGCTTATCAGTGCTATTAGTAACCCACCTGTGATGGCTTACCCTCAATACACTCAGCCATTTATTATTCACACGGATGCGTCAGAACAGGGCCTTGGGGAAGCACTTTACCAATAGCAGGCCGGTCAACTAAGGGTAATTGCTTACGGATCTCGTGCGCTAACTGCAGCGGAACGGAGCTATCATCTTCACTCCAGTAAGCTGGAATTTCTGGCACTTAAGTGGGCTATAACTTAACAGTTTCGGGACTACCTGTATTATGCCCCACACTTCACGGTCTACACAGATAATAACCCGTTGACCTATGTCTTAACAAAGGCGAGACTAAATCCAACAGGACACCGTTGGGTAGCAGAGCTGGCTGACTTCCACTTCACGATAAAGTACCGACCAGGGACGGCCGACCGGGATGCTGATGCTCTCTCTAGGATGCACATGGAAATGTTCATAGACATGTGTACTGAAGAAGTAGAACCGCATTGGATTAAAGCCACAGTGGAAGCACTGAATACCCAACAGAAATGACATCAAGTTTGGTTCCTATCGCTATTCTGTCAGCCAAGTGAAATGGGACACATTATGAATGTGGATTATGAACCGAGGGTGCAACCTCTCACACCTAAGGAACTGTACGAGGCTCAGAGGAAAGACAAGGTGATGAGTGCAGTGATTCGATATAAGGAAACCGGCAAACCACTCGCAGAACAAGACAGGCGCCAGGCATCACCTGCAGTACAGTCCCTTCTACGTGAATGGAGTAAACTTGCAGTTGGAGAAGATGGAATCCTCTGGCGCAGAAGTGGCCCTAATCTTCAGATTGTTCTTCCGCAGACGTCTCATCGAATGGTCTACAAAGAGCTACATGAAGAAATGGGACACTTAGGGACAGAAAGGGTCCTTCACCTTGCCAGGGAACGGTTTTATTGGCCCCGGATGAAAAGAGACATTGAACATTACTAGACGCTTGTTTGTAGTTGCATCAAACAAAAGAGACCAAACATCTTGACAAAAGCACCAATGGAGACCATACAGAGTAGCACACCCTTCTAGCTGGTGTCATTGGACTTTGTACACCTTGAAAAAAGCAGAGGGGGATACGAGTATATCCTGGTTATAGTTGATCATTTTACAAGATTTGCCCAAGCGTATGCGACCACTAAACAATTCTGCACGAAAAGCAGCGGACAAATTGTATAATGACTTTATATTACGTTTCGGGTTTCCGGCAAGAATCTTGCATGATCAAGGTGGTGAATTTGAAAATCAGTTGTTCCATCGGCTGGAGGAATGCTGTGGTATGGTCCGATCTCGAACAACGCCTTATCATCCCTAAGGAAACGGAAAGACAGAACGCCTGAACCAAACACTGCTATCCATGCTAAGAACGTTGCCTGAGCACCAGAAATCCAAGTGGGCAGAGAGCCTCGAAAAGGTGGTTCATGCTTACAATTGTACTCGCCATAAAGCGACAGGATATTCGCCATTTTTCCTATTGTTTGGCCGATCCCCAAGACTCCCAATTGATGTCATATTTGGTACCAAACCCACTGCCTACTCAAGTTACCCGGCTTATGTTAAGGGGTGGCAAGAGGCAATGAAAGAACCATACGGAATAGCCACTAAGAAATCTCGGCTATCTGGACTCAGAGGCAAGAAACAGTATGACCGGAGAGTTCACAGTCCAGTATTCCAGCCAGGCGACCGAGTCCTTGTACGAAACTTAAGTGTGAGAGGCGGCCCTGGGAAGCTGAGGTCCTACTGGGAAGACGCCATCCACCAGGTAGTGAAACGGAAAGGTGAAGAGAGTCCAGTGTATGAAATTAAGCCTGAATCTGGTGGAGGGCGACACCGCGTGATTCACTGTAACCTTCTACTGCCATTCAATGATCTTCCTTTTGAAGCAAGGCCCGGTGACACCGGCAAAAGATCAAAACGGAAGTTGCCAACTGCCCAGCCACATCTGTCGTCACCAGGGGCCCTCAATGTCGGAGACAGTTCTGAAGAAGAATCCGCAGGGATGCTAACCTTCACTCCTGTAGAGCCAGAAAGCGCGTTGTCAGACAGTACCTGTTCAGCCAAGGAGCCTTCAGCCAACCAGGCATGCGCTGATGAGGAGGCGGCCTCCAGTATCTACCAACCTGACCTGCAGATACAAGCACCGACAGATCCAGTCCTAGAACCATCTGTAATAGAGCAGTCAGAAGTCGGACCAGGAGAAGGGAGACCGATAAGGGAGCGCAGACCACCTACCTTACTAACTTATGACAGCTTTGGAACTCCGAGCTATTACCTATCAGCGGGACTGTGTTTAATTAGCCACAATGCGGTAGCGGCACCAGTACCTGTACCCCTGGCACCAGGACCCCTTGGAGGAATTCCTAATGTGTGCATGAAGTCTGTTTGGCCAGTTACTTATCCTACACCATACGGATACGTTGGCTCGTATCCTTTCTAAAGTGATCAGAAAAATCCTAACACGAACAGTATTCCAAACTGTATGTGTATCCAAGTCTTAAGTGGTTGTACTCGTGGCTTTGTGGTTAGGACCAGATCACCCCTTTCCACTTGACCTCAGGAATGAACAGAGGAGACATGTGTATTGATAACCGCAGACGCCAGTCTTAAATAACTGTCTAATGTCAAGGACGACCTTTTTTTTTCATAAGGGGGAGTGCGTAGGGCCTATACAGTTAGGTTAAGGAATACGGTGTTAACCCCCTCCCCCCAGCAACAAAGCTGTAGCAAGGAATGATGGGAAGAATAAAAACACGAGGTTGTTGTCCGCCATTTTAGAATGTGCGTGTGTTTTTAGTGCGAGTCCGAATCCATGCTTCCGTCCGCTCTGTGTGCAACAAAGACACAGACGCCACCAGTGATGACTCGGAGGAAGAAATTATAGAAGAATTTAGCAGCTCAGATGACACATCGGATGGCGAGCTACACCACCAGTTAACCATCACACGCAGCAGAAGAGTGGCAGGCTCATGGAGAAATGTGTTTGTTTAACAGTAAGCTAAATTTAGTAATTATGTTACACCGTATTTTATAGTTTGAAATAATTGCCCAATAGAATAGGGGGTCCCAAAAAGTTTTTTGCTTTATTGAGGGGGGTCTTGATAAAAAAAAGAGTTTTTTTTAATTTTAACCCAGTCCCCTCCCCCCCCCTCCGATAAATAATGAACGGTCCCTTACCCAGTTCTCCAGTTTTTTCGAAAGAAGCTCAAGATTGTTGCCTAGGAATTAAAATTCCCAGTCAAAAACATTGTGAATAACACTATTGCATTTAGCATCATCATGCAATCATGCAAAAAAACAAAAAAACAAAAACAACAAAACTGTGAAATAGAGTCTGAAGAAACTAGGATTTGATATCTAGGGAGTAAATAAGGAACAAACTTCGCCACATTGACGGCCACACGAGGAAAGAGATTTTCAATCAGAGTTGTCGTCCATGGCTACTTTATCCGGTCTATAAATAAAGTAGTCACTTATCCATAGCAGTAGGGGATTACGTAAACCTAACTTAGTGCAAAGCATTGTTATTTTCATGGTTATGAAGGCTTCAGTTAGCTCTTTTTTCCAGTTGCACGGCAAAATACCCTACTCCTCGAAGTATTAGCTCATTACAACTCGCCCGAAACGCTTGGATTGATTCTTCACAGTTTTTCATATTGCAGGACAATAACCCCTTTTTTGAAGTAGAGCTAGGTAGTTGGCAAAACTAACCAAACTATCACTGGATGTAATAACAAAACACCCATAATAGAAAATTGCGGTTTGTTCAATGGTATTCATTCAAAATTGAAAACCATGCATTACTGAGTGTGCGTTGTCAAGAAAGTCTTAATGATACAGCGAAAGTGGGCTTGTATCTTTCGGCACTGCGGTCTTCATATGATATCACATTTAGTATTTTATCAGCCAGTGAAATTCACTACTACTACCATTTTGTTTAGTGGAAACACTAAATACAACTATTTTAGTATATTTAGTATATTTTAGTACCATCAGTTAACCGCAACTCACAGCTTTGTCGTTGTTGTTGGAATGCTGTTCAGTACATGAGTTGATAGTTTTCCAGTGCAGCGAAACATATTCTCAACTTCAAACGTATTTGTACTGCTGCTACAGTTACACAAGTCCACAAAAACACGAAAATCTGTAAAGAAATAATAGTTTTGTCACAAAGTAGAGAAATAGCTTACCCTTCATAGGAATTAATTTGAATTTCCTTTGTCGGAAAATATTGTTTTTGCATTTAAGACCAGTGGCCAAATTACTTTATAAGGTTAAATTCACGGAGTGTTTTTGGTTTAAAGCGGCTCTTGAGGTAGAAAGAAAAGTTCCCCTTAATTTTCACAATTGGGAAGAGGAAATCTTCGTGAAATGAAAAAGACCCAAGACCCTGCGTAGTGCGGTTATCTTTCTATGAGCGGTTATAACTCTTGTAAGAAATGGATTCATCGCTTTGTATTTACAGCTCTGTTTCGTATGGTTAACAAGACTTAGTCTGGAACTACTGTTTTTTTTTTATCTACCATTGAAAATGAGAAGCTTAGAATAACATAGAAGTAAGAATTTCTTTTAATTCCTCTTCAGTTGGCATTAAACAGGACTGCAGCCATTTGATTCTTGAAAATCAACGAAAGTAGGGTCACTAGACTGTGTGTTCCTGCATACCTTCACTGTAATCTCACCTGTGAGAGAAACGTAAAACGTCTTCAATTCAGTGCCAACTTCGTTGGTAGCAATGCAGCTATAGTTACCGTCCTGGTTCATTTTGCTCCACACCACTCCAATCCCGGAAGCCAAGGTTGTAGATGAGTTCACCAACGATATGTTGATCGGGGGCGTCCCTTCAGACGAGCACCACACATAATGCTGTGAGACCGTTCGAATCACTCGTAAAGGAATTATTACCCTTGGTTTAGCTGTCAAAAAAAATTAAAGGCATTTACAGATTTTAGACAGCGGTTAACTTTATGACATTTTAGGATAATTACATAGGTGTTTATTGAAAATTCTCTACGCTGATTGGGTGCACTTGGGGTGATTATTAGGCAATAATCCCCTAAGCGGTTTTTTCAAAATCGCTGCAAACTATATTTTCGAGGTAACAGACGAAGAAATGAACTGTTTTAAAGAAAATGCTTTTTTTTTCAAATAATCTGCTTTGTAATTATTCTAAAATAATTATCCACCGCTGGTTCGGTGAATACCGTTGAATAAAAACCACTTCGTGTCAGTTTTTATTCCTTCTTCTGAATTGTGAACCAAGATTCATGTGAGGAATAAGAAAAAAAATGCATATATCAATACCTTCATAACATTTCATAAGTGTAGAGGGGCTCAGCATCAGTATGAAAAATGTAACGCAAATAAGATAAACATATTAAAGAGAGAACCGTGGAAAATGTTTTCAATTACCAAATTGCAATGTCATAAGTCAAGGATTACTCGCAAAAATTCATTATTGGACGTCTCTTGAAAACGGTTCCCAAGGAGTGTTCCACGCACACTGCGACGAACCAAATCTGGCAGTACCTTGACACCTCGATAATTGTATTTCATCACTACTAAGATTTTATGTCGGCCGTTGACCAGATGGAGTAGTCACGCAAACTTTCCCGCCTTCTAGCCGATCAAAAGGGGCGCGTGGAGTGGTACAGAAACCACAACATACTCGCGTCTTCTGTTGCTCGGCAAAAACGCGGCTGTGCAAACCCAGTCACCAGGGGATGAATTCGTTTAAAGATGCCATAGAAAAGAGTCCTGCCAACGACAAGGATCAATCTGCCAAAACTCGTAGTTTTCTGGAAGTAAGCTTTCCTTTAAAAACACTATTAGCCTTTGGGGAGTCAGGGTGGTTTAGTGGTCATCAACCGTGCCTCCCACCTCTGCGAACTAGGTTCAACTCTGGCCTCGAGGTTGTATGTGGGCTGAGTTTCAGTCGATCTCAATCTGACTCCGAGGGTTTTTCTAAACCACCA
>NC_090887.1:25500224-25515224 GCF_036669925.1 Montipora capricornis | reverse complement strand
GCCACAAGGTCCCAAACCTCTCTGGCAGGAGGGATATAATCCCCACAACCTTCTCCAACTAGAGAGGTCCTTGTCCTATCCGCGGGCCAGGGGTTTATATACCCCCAACCCTCTCCAAGGGGTGAACATCCTCAATGAAAGAGGTCCTTTTCCTATAAATGAATGAAGGGGGTAGTTTCTAAAGAAACTGTGGTGCTGCGTCGGTGGGGAAGTAGTATACAAAAATTTGGTTTTATCAACAATGTAAATTGGCCACCGTACAGAGATTCTAAAAGCTGACGTTTCGAGCGTTAGCCCGTCGTCAGAGCGAATCCAAACGCTCGAAACGTCAGCTTTTAGAATCTCTGTACGGTGGCCAATTTACATTATCAACTCCGTTGATAAAACCAAATTTTTGTATCCTTTTCCTATACCCTCTCATAAGAGGTCCTTATCCTATAACCCTCTCCAGGGGGTCAAGATCCCCAGGGGAACAGGTCCTTATCCTATACAATCTTAATCTCGTTGTTATGGTAACAAAGAAAGAGGTGAGTCTCTGGGGAAAAGGGGGACCTGTATGAGAGCACTTCATCTCGAAGCCATGTTTTATTTAAATGATAGAAATCTTAAAATGGCTAGCTATGATAAGGAACTTGGAATATTTTAGTGGAACAAGTACAGCACCTCAGTAATGTTGCGCAACATAAGAACTTTCTGTACCGTACACAAAAGGTGATGAACATGCACCAACCAAAAAAGATAATAATAACAATAAATTTCAAAACCAAACGATTAAATACATCGATAGCTCATAAAGGAAAGCAATGAAAGACAACTCCTAAAGTGGGGAACCTTTGCAATAAACTACTCAGACATATTAGATCGAGTTTCACCCGAGCATCGTAAAACCAAAATCAAAGAAATTACTTTGGCCAATCAAGAAGGACGGAAATAATCCGGTCAACTAATCAAAACTCGAAGTAATTACACGTAGCAGACACAAAGCGTGGGAAAATGTGCACGTGCAAGCCTCGATTGGTTTTGGTTTCACGTTTGATTGGTTAAAAAAGTGGCGCGAGAACTTTGAACAAATCACTGAGTGAAGTGATCATAACTTCTAACTAGCTAATTACTTTCGATACTCAATTGAAAACCGCTCTAATCCAACTGAATAATGTTTGAAAACCAACGCTATCAATATAACAGGAAACTCAGTAAAGAGACCTATAACAACATGGAATCATTCCTGTAGAGAGCCCATTATTGATTAAGGTGGGGGGGAGGGGAGGAGGGGGATTTAAGAGCAGCTAGAATGAAGAACTAGCACATAAAAGACGACCAATCATGATGACTGTACTATCAGTGTAAAAGCCTGGGTATGATTGCCCACCGGTGACGTCAGACGACAGTTGCACGTGAGCTGAAGATAACCTTGAGCGTGACAGCAGCATTTGCTCGAGTAGTATGTGACACGTGTCATAAATGGTTGGTTGTCGCGTTAACTCAAATTTATAATAGTTGTAAGTTTTGCTATAGAAGTGACAATTGCTAAAATTGTCCAGTTAAGAGCGAGGATTACTTCTTTCTTCTGTTGGGGAAATTATACCACTTACATTACAATGTTGACGAATACAAACAAAACAGAAAGCCACAAGCTAAGCCGTCGTTCACAACTGGTACCCGAGTACCCGCACCCGGGCACGGTGCTCAATGGGGACCCGCAATGTGGACACGACTTTTGTAAGTGGCCGTGCCAATTATTGAGCACGGTGCTCGGGCATGGGCACAAGGCTGGATACGATTCTTACATACATACTTATACATACACATTTTACTTACAATCAGAACAGTTTTACATTTAAGCTAACCGACAGGTAGCAATTTAAAACCGGGGAAGAATATTTTTCAGGAGACTAAATCCGCGCGGTTAGCGGCCGCATATCGATCTGCATACGTACACACAGACATAATTTTTTTTTTTGGTAAGGCAGGTCAGTCTGAGGCACTTCGAGGGCTGGTTTGGACCTACCATAAAATCCTAACTAACTAAAAATTACTTAGCGAAATTTACAAACTTAAAATGTTTAAAATTTCAGATGGTAATAAAAATTTGAGAAGAAACTAATCTAAAAAGCGTATACACCCTTTGCATAAATGGCGCCCAAATTTGAATAACAATACTTGATACATCCTTAGCCTCGTGTTTATGTTTCAAGACAAAGGATTTTTCTCATGAATGTGAGGCTAAGCATGTATCAAGTATTGTTATTCAAATTTGGGCGCCATTTATGCAAAGGGTCTATGACAATCTCAAAAAACAAATTCTCAAAAAAATTAAAAGTATAAAGAATCAGGTTCTTCTAATTTAATTAAACAAGCATCTTTCTCGAATTGTATTTTGTCCAATATTCTTGAGCCATGTTTAAGTCTTCCTTTAAAAACCGTCGGTGGTAAGACGTGGACTCCCTGATTGCTTTGGGTATTAAGTTCCATACGATGGAGCCCCTGTACCTCACACTATTTCTTCCAATTATGCTGCCATAACGTACTTAGGAAAAGTCTTAATTTTTGCGTGTTAAGCTATGATTATTGGCATTTTTAGGGATTCCAAGTAAAACTGCAATTTGCTCAATTAAGTTGTTTTTGTACACCAGGTACATAATAGAGAATATCTTTCACTTTGCTAGGCAGAACTCGACTCCTCACAAGTTGAAAGACAACAAATCGCGTAGACAATAATTAAAAATGGTACAAGGTAAAGAGACACATTTTTGTCTCCGTAGATTTCGCATCGCCAAATTTCCTGAGTGTCATCTTGGTGATAATAATCAGTGTCATACAAAACAGAATGGTCTGCGCGTGACCCAAGCCGTTGTTGACAATGGCAGCAGTGCTCACTCACAGTTCTAGCTAATAATAATAATAATAACAACCATAATAATAATCATCATCATCATAATAACTTTATTTATATAGCGCTCATATCCATGTATCGCTGTCCGTGGCGCTTTACAATTTACAATTTATAGTAATTTACAATAAAACATTTTAAAAACATTAAATTCTATGGAATGCTATTATACAATAAATATTATTAATTCTATAAACTATCTATAAAATATTATTATTATTTCAAACAACAATTATTGAGCTGATAATGATAAAATCAAATGATGAAAGAAATATCAAATCAGTCGATAAAAAAACGAAAATGATTAAAAAGAAAAATCAAATAACTAATTAAATTTCCTATTATCAAGAAATAATGTAAAGAGAAACGTTTTGAGTCTGCTTTTAAAACTAGCAACTGGGGAGCAAGAACAAATATCTGAGGGTAACCTACTCCAAAGTCTCGGAGCAACGAAAACCATAGGTGGTGAGCTTAGCTATAGGTTCAACAAGAAGTTTATTTGTAACAGAGCAAAGAGAGTAGCAAGAGGAACGAGAGGAAAGAAGATCAGACAGATAGCAAGGAGCCAGACCATTTTAGGCCTTAAAAGTGAGCAGAAGCAACTTGAAGATAACCCTATAGTATACAGGAAGCCAATGAAGATCAATCAACACAGGGGTGATATGATCAAACTCAGTTCCCTGTAAAGGTAACAACACGAGCAGCAGAATTCTGAACGTGCTGTAGGTTGTCAACGAGATACTTAGGGAGTCCATAAAGACGAGCATTGCAGTAATCGAGTCTGGAACAATAGTGTGAGCAGCATTAGTAGTAAGATATTTCCTAATAGAAGACCGATTTCCTAAGTGGAAGTAAGACGACTTGCAAATCTTGCTAACTTGAAGTTCCCCAGTCATGCATTCATCGAAAACCACTCCTAAATTAACAGCAGAAATACAAGGGACAATAGTTTCACCACAAACTACGATCTCATCTAATGGAGGGCGACTAAGAAACCTAGAGTAGATGCACATCAACTCTGTGTTATCATGATTTAGCTTCAAACCATTAGCAAGCATCCACGATGAAATGTCAGAAAGACATTGTTCCAAAGACTGTCTTGATTGTACAAGCTGTTGGTTACCCTTAAACGAGAGATACAACTGAGAATGATCAGCGTAAAAAATGATAACTGACATTATGACGCTTAATTAACAACGTCAGCTAATGGAGAAGTATAGAGCAACTAAAGAAGAGGCCTTAGTACTGTGCCCTGTGGCACTCCAACATCAAGGTTGACAAGGCTCGAGGAAGACTCATTGATACCAACGAATTGCTTCCTATTCGTGAGGTACGAACTAAACCAACTTAGAACAACATCCCTAACACCAAAACGATTAGCACGTCTATCAAGTAAGACATCATGAACAACTGTATCAAACGCAGCTGACATATCAAGGAAAATCAGAATGACACAGTTGTCAACATCAACAGATTGAAGGATGTCGTTGTAGATACGTACCAAAGCCGTTTCATTGCTGTCAGGAATCAGGAAACGCACCTTTAGACAGAGAAACGTTGATATTTCTCACCAAAGTGGGTAAAAAACAATGCAGACACTTTAACAAAAGAGAGGCAGGAATTGGATCAAGACTGCACGATTTCACTGACGACCCTATTAGGTGTAATAATAATAATAATAATAATAATAATAATAATAATAATAATAATTTTATTGCTTCTATAGCGCATGATACATGAGAAGATGCTCTCGTGCGCTTTACAATGACAAAAACTAGAACTCTACTATTTACAATCAAATCAGTTACATGAAAAATGGAAAAATCTAAAGCTAATTAATATTCCAACTACAAAATTGCATAATATTAACTATAAATTCATACTTGATCAGATATTCTGTAAATTATAAGCTTTCCGAAATAAATGAGTCTTAAGGGCTTTCTTGAATGTTGTACGTTTTGAGAATGGCGGACTGCACGTGGTAATTTGTTCCATAAAGCTGGTGCAGCCGCTACAAAGCTACGATCACCTAATGTCTTTAGAGTTTTTACTCGAGGAGGCTGAAGAAGAAGCTCATTTGTAGATCTAAGATTATATGTACACTGAGTCCTTAGGGTGATCAATTTAATTAAATACGCTGGTGCAAGACCATAGATTGCCTTAAAAGTAATGAGCAGTATCTTAAACTGAATACGAAATTTAATGGGTAACCAATGTAACATTTTAAGGGAGGGGGAAATGTAATCGAAACGCCCTACTTAACAAATAAGTCTTGCTGCTGAATTTTCTACCCGTTGGAGTTTGTAAAGTTCAGTGGCTGGTAGACCATATAGTATACTGTTACAATAGTCCAAGCGACTCGTGACAAGGGCATTGACCAGGATCTGCGTGGTTTCACGACTGAGAAATTTCCTAATTTTTCTTATGTTATACAAGTGAAAGAAGGCAGATTTGCATAGGCGATTGATGTGGCTGTTTAGTTTGAGCTGATTATCGAGCCAGCATCCGAGGTTCTTGACTTCAGAATACGAGGAAACTTCCACCGTTCCCACATTGATCGAATCAATGTTGACTTTCGCCAGGTGCTGCCTAGTCCCAATAACTAAAAATTCCGTTTTGTCATCATTTATCTTCAAACGATCGGCCAGCATCCACTTCCTTATGTCGTTGATACACGCTTCCATGGCTGCCACTGCGTTGGCGGCATGTTCGGGATCGGGTTTAAACGCAACATAGAGCTGAGTATCATCGGCGTACGCATGGACTTGGGGGAGGTGTCGCTCAATGATAGTAAAGAGCTTGCTGGCGTAAAGAACAAAGAGAAGAGGACCTAGGCAGGAACCTTGAGGAACACCACATTTCACTTCGAACTTTTTAGATGTATGACCATTGATCGACACTGACTGGGAGCGCTGGTATAGATACGACTTGAACCACGAGAGCACGTTACCAGAGATACCAAAATCTGACTTAAGACGGTTTAACAATATCGCATGGTCTACAGTGTCAAAGGCAACACTTAAATCCAGTAAAACTAGAAGGGTTAGGTGCTGCCTATTCATATTCATAAGAATGTCGTTCTTGATGCGGAGAAGTGCAGTCTCGGTACTATGGCACTCACGATACGATGACTGGGCTTTCGGGTAGAGGTCATGAATGGTCAAATGATTGTGAGTTTGACTAAATGCAGCACACTCAGTCAGTTTCGAGACAAATGTGAGATTACTTATGGGACGAAGATTAGGAAAGATGACTTCAGCTTTTGGTTTCTTCAGCTTTGGGTGGACATCAGCGTGTTTCCATCTATCTGCAAAACACCCAGATTGAAGTGACAGGTTTATCATCTTAGTAAGTACAGGAAGCAAAACATCAAGACACTCAACAACAAGGGTGGTTGGCATAGGATCCAGTGAACAGGTCTTCTTGGTTGCTTTTGTTATAAGACTACTGACTTCTTTATCAGTGAGATTTCTAAAGTCCTGGAAGAGGCTGTGGATCTCAGGGTTTCGGGGAAACATCTCGTCCGCTGAATGGATGTTACCGGCTGCGGTATCTAGTCCAGTTCGTATTACATCGACTTTTTTGATAAAGAAGTTACCAATATCGTTAGCAAGCGTCGCATTACTATCTGAGTAGCCTTGAAAATGTAACTCACTTTCATGATTGAAGAGTGTTTTTGCAGAACGAAATAGCTTGCGTGTATCATGGCTATTCTCCGCTATAAAGTCGGTGTAGAACTCTTGTCTGGCTTTCTTCATCTCAAAGGTTGCAAGATTTTTTTTTGCTTTGTAGTCGAGGAAGTCCAGACGAAGTTTCGTTTTCCTCCATTTCCGTTCAGCTCGGCGGCGCATCCTTTTAGCTGTCTTGATCTCATTATTAAACCAGGGGACGATCGGTCTTTTTGTCACAGTCTTATTAATGAGAGGTGCATGACGATCCAAAGCTGATGATAGAGCTTCGTCATAGTGGGTGACAAGATCATTTAGCTCAAGAGAGTCGATGGCGTTGCTGCATAAGTCTGACTTTGACAGGTCATCTCGCAGAGAACTGATAACAATCGACTTCAGTTTCCTGAAGGATATCCGCTTCGACTTCAGCAAAGGCTTTTCAACTTGGATATTACAGTGGACGGGTAGATGGTCAGAGAATAAGTAATCAGTCCACGGAGAGGAAACAAGCAACTGGTCGGAGTTTCTTGTTATAATGAGATCTAAGGTGTGACCACTTATATGTGTGGGAACCGAAACATGCTGGTCTAACCCAACACTGTCCAAGAGTTCAAGAAACCGACATGCGTCAAGGTCGTCAGACACATCAACATGGATGTTAAAATCACCACAAATCAAGAGTTGATCGGTGCAGAGTACAGCATGCTCTAGATAATCCGAGAATTCAGTCAGGAACACACCTGTAGTGATTGGATGGGCGTCAGAGTATGGTGGTCTGTAGATGATAATCAAACGAAAACGGTGGCTTCTTGATGTTACGTTCCACTCAGAGTATTCAAATGATTGGAATTCCCCAGCTGCGTTTTGTGAAACGCTAATATCCTCCCTGAACATTATCCCAGTGCCACCACCCAGTCGTCCTGTTCTTGAGTAATCAAGAAGATTGTATCCTGCAGGGGTGCACAGAACTCTAGCAGCAGATTCGTTTTCGTGGAACCACGTTTCTGTTATTGATGCGATATCTGGTTTATAATCACAGATAAAATCAATGAAATCACCAGCCTTGTTATTGAGCGATCGTGCGTTTATTGTACAGAAACGCAGGGTATTTCTATCTTCAAATGGTTGTCGATTTACAGGTCTGAGGTTGTTGATATTCCGACAGCGCGGAGAACGTATCGGCAAGTCGTTGATGCGATACGAAATCACAGGGATCCCGCGAGACAGATTGTTTGATTGTTTGGTATTTCTATCTTCAAATGGTTGTCGATTTACAGGTCTGAGGTTGTTGATATTCCGACAGCGCGGAGAACGTATCGGCAAGTCGTTGATGCGATACGAAATCACAGGGATCCCGCGAGAAAGATTGTTTACGTCGATCAAGTTAGATGGATTACGTCTTGATTGCAGTACCCGCCTGTCTATAGAAGCGTGTCGCCTTTGGGTACAGTGACCATTGTTCACAGGCCCGGGATTTAGTTTAAACACTAGATCACCTTCAAGCGTGCAATGGAATGTGGCGCTGGAGTTGGAATAATAAGCACATGGGCATTTAGTTCTCTTGATCTTACCATGTAGGAATACTGTGCATACCAGTGCTGGACGCCGAAAATAATAGATGGAATGCACTCCATTGATATTCAGAAAAGCGACGGTAAGTCCATGACTCAGAGACCACACCGGCCGAGCATCTTGAACATGATTTTCTTGCGAAGTAGAAGAGCTTCGACCAGAAAAAGCACTCCACACTGTAGTATGTGCATTTAGACCTTTGTTGAGATGAAATATATTTCCGTGTGGGCCTTTTAATGCGATGAAAATAACCAACAACGCAGAGCAACAGAAAGCCCGCCCGCCTCTCATTATGCTAATTGAAAACATCATCACTACCGTGGTTTTCACTCCAGTGGTTTTCACTCCTAAAAACACATTTTCTAATTGTGCTTTTGATGTAGCTACCAGAATATATGGCATCTTGTGTTATGCACACCTTCGCTGATCTTCAATAGGCCATTTCCAAGTTGGTGTTTGTCTGGGTTACGAAGTGAGTTTACGTGCTCAACTATTGAAACGGAAACGAGTTTTATTTGCAGAAGAATACGCAACTCACTTCCAATTGAATGGTTATGCACCTGCACTCGCTTTCAAACTGAAGCATGCAGCAACTCGGAATGGGCTATTGGCGTTCGTTTTTGAACGAAAAATGGCCTAATGCGTTTTTCAACAGTGCTCCAGTTGTATTTTATAGTAATTCTTGGTTTGCATCCACGTGATGAGACGGCCATGTTGGTGAACAAAACAATACAAAATGGCCCCACAAGTTTTGCATAAAAATAGAGTGAGATTCCCAAAAGACATTTTACTGCATTGTTCTGTACACAAACATGGCCATCGTGACGTTAGATGAAAACCATCAATAAGTTAACATCTAATAATTAGCTCTTTTGCTGTTTCTGAGGGGAGCACGTTTGTAAAATACACACCCGGTGATCTTTTAAAGCCAAAAGGCGCTTGTATGAATAGAAAAAAAATCATCGCGCAGAATGGCCAGACGGACGAACAACGTAACAAACTATAATGAAGCTCACTGCTGATTGCCATTGAGAAATAAAGTTCTTTTTCTCGATTGTTTCGCTCTGTTAAACATCGATTCGAGTTGATTCATTTCAGTCTGTCGATTGCACGGAAAGAACTGTGCCCGAAAATAGGGGGCTTTTTGGTTGTTTGTTTCGAACAAGATGTTGAGGCCGAGCACTTTTTCCAGTAAATTCGCGAATCTTAAGAGCAAACTCATAAAACAGGCATTTTGCGAGATCAGAAATGGTAAATATAAATTTGAAATGTTTGTGAAAGCTGGTGTAACACACTCTCAAAGTGTGACATCGAGAAACAATAACGAAAACAATAACTTGAAACTTCCTTTGTTTCTTAGCTCCGCCCTGACAAGTTAATAAGCAAAGCAGAATTCCCTAACGAAGAAAGAGAGCGTAATATTTGGCCAATGAGAACCATCTGAGTCATTCTTAGCCCCTCATTTAACTGATCTATAATTTTTATTGCACTGGAAGTAAATGTACAGAGAACAAAAAGGTATTCTGCGCGATGTAAATATTATGATTTTTGCACAGTCTTTAAAAAAAAAAAAAATTTTATACCTAAATATCTTCCTTTAAATAGTGGAGAACTGTGGCGGAGAACTGTTGACTTCTGACTGTAACGCAACCCACCGTTTTCACAATCCTTCCTTACACCACCTCTACATGCACCACGGCAACATATTGTTTTACTATCTGAAACACTTCCCTAATGATATTCAATGAACCTAGCCGGCCTTGAGACCAATTATCAAGAAATTCTTTTCTCAGACCAATCCTGGGAAAAACTATTGGGACAATTCCCGCTCTTCCCTTTCCCACCATTACAATGTTGATATTTCACGGTGTCCGATAACAAGATTAGTTCATCGATCTCACGGATGTTTCAGTATTGTCTGGGGGAAAGGGGGAACGCGAAAACGGCAGCGGAAGAAGAACACCTGTTTCTCATATAACGATGGAAGCAGGTACAGTAAATTCTCTACTTTTCGATTAAATTTGACTAGTGTCCCAAAGTCTTTTGACCAGGATTGTAGAACGGAGCCTTGAGGCACACCATAGGTAACGTCGATCTTTGAAAATACATGTGGACCAATTTAAGTTGTCTGAGTTCGATCTTGTAAGTAGAATAAAAACCACCTGTTTATCTTGCCACAAAAGCCATAGTATTCAAGTTTATGAAGTAAATTATTAGGATCAATGGTGAGTCAAAAGCTTTTTTGGAGTCAATGAAGACACCACATGAGAATAATCGCTTGTCCATATTTATCTGTTGTATGGCGTTCACGAAATCAAGATTTGCATGTTGAGATGAGTGTGCTTTTCGGAAACCGTACTGTGATGGAGAGAGTAGTGAAAATAAAAAGTTTTCGAATTGTCAGCAATGAGTTCTTGTAAAATTGGGGAGAAATATCACTAGCTTGTGTTTCCAGAAGTCTGTTTAAAGCACCTAAAGGTAATTTGTTTGAAGTTTCAATATTCTTTCTTGGTTGCATTTCCGCAATTTTGCCGATTCTTGTTCCAAGCCAAGCTGGCGTGTTTCAATGAAATATATCAAATACATCAAAAGTTATTATTATCGTTATTGCTGTTGCTTAAATCTCTTAAAGAAACTTAAAACTGAAATTTTAAATAAATAAAAAATTGGTGTACCTTTTAAAAAAAGTCAGCTCCCTTTTAAACTTTAAAATCTTTTAACGTTGCAGGGAAAATGTAAAAAAGGTAACAATGGTATGCTTTCCTCTAGGCAAGTCAATCAACGTTTATACCCTTTTGACAGTTGCTATGAAAAGCATGCCGCTTTTGCTTATTTAAGCAAGTTTTCTTTTCTCACGGTTGGACTGGAAAAGGAAGCATTGAAAGCCGTTTATCAGATGAAAATTATTGCCCCCCAATAAGTCCCTTTTGCATGCTTCTTCCCGGCTGAGCTAGAGAATGACAGACTGGCTAATCAACTAAGACTCTATGATTGGCCTTTAATTGAATTAAATTCTTCTTGGGAACTCAAGGTGACATCCCATGACTGATCATGCAAACTCACCCTTAGTATAGATTAATTCAATAAAAGGCTGTTTACTTACTCCAGAAACCACACATCAAAAATATAATGACTGCAAGATGCCCGATGGTTTCCATTCTTGAATACGCTTTAATAAGTACTTAGGTCCCCACACATTTCAACTAAACGTAGCAGCAAGGAACTGCAAAGGAATGAGAAAACCAAGGTGCTGTTGAAACTGTTTTCTAAAGTACTAGTATGCCAAATGTTTTCGTACACGTGCGCTCTGTCAAATAACATCTTCATTGTCTCCTAACGGTGGAAAATATTCTCAGCGAACAAAATGGCTGGAAAGCACATCGATGTTAAATAAATGTATAACAAACACCCCTAAGCTTTAACGTATGCATTTCCTCACATCAAGACTTACAAATGAAATAAGGAAGTTTAGTTCAAAACTCGTAACCAACGCTAATTTAACCGAATTAACTATTGGAGGGTCATTTGAAGTGCTATTTTCTCTCAATGTAAACCATGTGAGCGTTAGCCCTACTAATGGAATTGGGTCCACACAAGGACAGAGAGAAAACTCTCACCAGGGTGGGAATTGAACTGCTCCCGTCTGACCTTGTATCTCAGTCGGTAGAGCAGCGGTGATCTAACGCGAAGGTCGTGGCCGTTCAAATTCCCACTCTGGTCAGACTGTTTTTCTTTGTCCTTGTGTGAGCCCAATTCCAATTCCATTAGTAGGGCTAACGCTCACATGGTTTACATGAGGAGAAAAAATTAAATTACCCTCCAAGAGTTAATTCTGTGGGAAAATAAGTGCCACATGGCCAACGTTTGCAAAAGCGCAACCCTTCCTTGTACTTGTAATTTAACCGAAGACTGCCTGCCCAGGCTGTGCCGGTCGGATAACTTCAAGTTCTCAATACATTCTCTCTAGCTTTAGCTACGTTAACAATAATTGTCGATGACGGTTTTAGTTACAAAGCGGAAAGAATTGTAACATCTACCTTCGATCCTTTGGTCCCAGATGAAACATTTATTAAGATTACTCCTTTCGTGACATTACCATTCAGACATTCGAAGAATATGTGAAAAAAAAATGCCGCAGCTGAGGTAATTTAAGTCCATGTAAACATGTATGTAAATGTAAAAATGTAAATGCTTTTTTTATAGTGGAAGTACACTTAGCTATCAAGCTAGTTTACAGGTACTTAACAAGGTGAAAATAACAATTGGCAAACTTAACAGAAACATATTAAGAACCCCAACTGGCGGGAGGCAACCAGTTGGCTATTTACAAAGCATGGTAGAGTTGAATCCGGGACAACCGGAAACAAATCCAAACCAGAGGTTATAACGGGATTTGAACCCGGAGTAGCCGCATGCAAACCCAACACCCTAACCACTGGACCATACTGCCTCCTCCGGATTCCTCGTATGAATTTTTATTTTATTTTGTTGAAAATGTTCCTTGGTTCCGAAACCGTTGCTCAGTAGCATTCTTTGCACTCTTGTATAATGCATTCATGAACAGGCTGCAATCTTAGTTTTTTGTAAGGGAGGAGAAATTACATCCACCTACACCTAAATCAGTTCCTCTTCACTATGACACAAATAAGATTTTTTTTTAAATTTTCTTTGCAGTTGGAAATCTTCAGTATTGATTCTTGGGTTACGACTTTACTTTTTCTTGCGACTGAATATTACGCTGGAGTGTTTTTGTAGATCATAAAGAGGTGTGTTAAAAACAAAACCTTGATATGTTTGAAAACACACAAGGTGTCTTACGAGATCACACCTAATTGTAGAGTGTAGGGTGGTGTTGTCAGATGAGGGTGGAAGTTGTTCTTCTATCTTCCTCTGCATCAACTTGTCAACTGTCCTTAATAGCACCTTTTGATCGGTTGAGTGATTAGTGATGGCAGACGTATAACACGTCAACTTCAGCGTCTCCACAAGATTGTTAACAACACAACATTGCTGGACATATGCATCTCTATAAACTTATGCACCCGTAGAACGCCATCCTCTCTCAAGCTTCCGTCTTTTATTTTTCATACTTTTAACATCACCTCTCCGAGGACATCATGCAGTCGTCGCTCGGAGGTGTGATGCAAAAGCAACGCTTTTTACGCCTTAAACGTTACCCGGTAGCCTATGCTTTATGCTCTTATGAAATCAATGAAAGACTCCAGATGTTGCAAGTCTAAACAAAGTCTATTGTATTTGAGACAAACTTTACTGACACCTAATTTACATGGAAAAACTTTTCTATTCCCATTGGCTAAGAGAAATGAAGCTTTTAAGTAACACAGTGCAGAAAAGATGCAATTCAGTGCAAAATGAAGTAAAAAGAAAGCATTCTTATTGGTCAATGAATGAAGAACCTCACTGAGAACCAATCAAATGCAAGCACAGGATGGCGCAAACTGGGGATACGTGATTCGTGATGCGCATGCGTTACTTCTGCATACGTATGATAAGCTATCCAATCTCGACCCCAGAACTCTTCTCTTGACAAGAGCTTTGGTGAACCCTGAAACGAAGTGTTTTCATATTGGTTTTCTTGAAGAACAATCAAAAGCGTCTCTAATTGGTACATTCATGTTCGCACTAGGGGTGAACAGGCACCGTGAGGTTCAAACAGCCAATTTTCCGCAATAAGAACCCTACAGCGTATGTTCTCCTACATAGAGTTTCCCAGAGTCTTGGGTCGATCCGAGGCTCTGGTGGAAAGAATGGATAAGCCATCTTGATACTTTTTCATGAATACCATTAATAACTAATCACATAAATTTTCCCATGTAATTTGGAACACAATCCATGATCCATTCTTTATATCTTTCAAACTTGCAAAGTATAATAATTCGAAATTATAAAATCCTGTCACTCTTGACTTCTTAACACTTATTTGCATGCATCGTGTAACATTTTCAGAAGAGAGGACGTTTGTCATATGATTTTTTCAACCAATCGAATGATAACACAACCTGTTATGCAAAGTTTATGAACAAAGTTTGTAAAATGAGGAACATAAATTAATTCACAAACCAAACTCGCAATCTCTAACTTTAACAATAAAACAGCAAATACTAAAGGAGGCAGGTATATGGGCAAAATTGAAGAAGATTAAAAAGGACTGTAATTTTGGTTTTTGCAAACTGTTCAGCCTAAGAGTTTTTAAAGTTGATCTCTGTTCATTGTAACTTTAATTAAGTAAGCTCGACAGAAATGTTTTCGTCTCAAAACTTTGCTTTGTGTTATTTAAAAGTTTTTTTTCTAAGGTAACGTTAATTTGTATAGCAAGAAAGGACGAATACCCTCCAAACGTTTGGTTCACTTTCAAAATTCTTGTGCGCAAATTTGAACTTTCCTTTACCATTCATTCGCATTATATGCGTAGCACAGTTTCTTCGAATTTTTGTTACCACAAAATGAGTTGTATTGCCGTGACACAGCTCTTTTAAGTAGTTGCTGAGTTTTGCCGTAAACCCTTGCGTTAGAGATTTAACTGACCAATGGAAAGGCTAGGCATACGTGGTATTGGACAATTTTCACTGGAACCAAGGAAATCTCCTTTAATCGAAGCTTAAGGACTGTTCGTCAAAAATGGAATATACAAATATATCGGGGAAATAAAAAAGTGTCACAGAACTTTTGAACATTCTTTTTCATTCTTTTTTGTTGCTCTCGTTGTTGTTTGCAATAACTGAAGTCTATTTAGAAGCAATTCAAAATAGTCGCGTTCGTCTTTTAGACCATTATAAATTATAAAAGAAAAACAACAAATTTGTAATTTTAAAAACAAAACTTTTGAATTTTTAAGAAAATTTCAAAAAG